>NW_017674599.1:39060-55884 GCF_001879085.1 Nicotiana attenuata
TTGAAGAACTCAGGCTTGAATTCGATGAGAAATGATGGTTTTAGTGTTGTTTGAGGTGTTTTTATGATTGGAACAAGTTTGAATGATGTTTTAGGATGTGTTGGTGCTTTTGGTTGAGGTCCCGGGGGCCTCGGGGTGATTTCGGATGGCTAGCGGGAGGTTTGAACTTGGAAAAATGTTGTAGAAAATGCAGCAGTCAGTGCAGCAGGACATTGGTCTTCGCGAATGCGAGTGGGCCATCGCGTTCGCCTAGAAGGATTTGAGGCCCTGAGTTTTTGTTCTTCGCGTTCGCACCTGGGTCTCGCGTTCGCATAGGTTCGAGTTCTGGTGCATCGCTGCAGTGTCTCGCGTTCGCGCAAGAGGAATTGAGGACCCGTATTATTTGTTCTTCGCGTTCGCGACATGAATCACGCATTCGCGTAGTTGGAGCAGCTGAAGGTTCGCGTTCACGGGTGGAGCCCTCGCGTTCGCGAAGGTTAATTTGGTCAGAGGCAAGCTTTGTTCATCACGAACGCGAGAGAGCCCTCGCGTTCGCATAGAGTAAATACCAGCTAGGCAGAAGGGTTTTTATTAACATTTCATCCGCGAACTAAGTCTTATTTTCACCATTGTTGAGCATCCTTGAGAGCTTTTGGACGGGAATTGAAGAGGGTTTCGACTGGGATTGATTGGAGGTGAGTTCTATGAACTAAAAACATGATTTAATTGTAGAATCAACCTAGAAATTCATGAAAACTTAGCAAAAAGGGGAAGAACTAGGGCTTGAAATTTGATATTTCAAATTGGGTTTTGATGGCCCATTTGAGCTCGGATTTGGGAGTTTTTGGTATGTATGGACTCGTGGCGAGATAAGGAACCCGTTGATATAAAAATTTTCTGATTTTCGAGAAGTGGGCCCGGAGCTCGGGTTTTGCTAATTTCGAGATTTTTGCTATTTTCAATTGTTTGCAATTGGGTATTGTTCCATTGGCATATTGTGACGTATTCGTTGTGGTTTTGGTCAGATTCGACGCGCGAGGATGTCGATTTGAGAGGCAAGGGCATAGCGAGCTAGGAATTTGGCCGGCTTGAGGTGAGTAATAGATGTAAATGATGTCCTGAGGGTTTGATACCCCGGGTTTGCACATCGTAGTGCTATATTAAGGTGACTTGCACGCCGGATAGCGAGCGTGGGGTAGAGCACCGTTGGGGATCGTGACTTGGTCCGTCCCGGTAGATGAATATACTGCGTATTTGACTGAAATTTACTTATTATCATTATAAGTTGAGCTGATTGCTATATTTGGGCTTCGTGCCAACTGATTGAATCCTTCAAGGATTGCTATTACTGGTTTCTTACCATTTTTACATACTATTGAACTCAGTTCTAGTAATTATTACTATTTTGCAAACTCAGCCACCTTTTTCTCAAACTTGAAACTTAATTAATATTTTAAAGAAGTTTGGGCTGAATATTTCTATATTACTGTGCCCGAGGGGCTTATGTGATTCTGGACTGAGTATGGGATCGGGCTGCGCGCCGCAGCGGTATTGTATTGATATTGATATGAGGCCGAGGGCCTAGTTGATGCCACGAGATGGCTTATTATTGCGCTTGGACCGTAAGGGGCCCCACCCGGAGTCTGCACACCCCCAGTGAGCGCCGTCGACGATAAATAAATGGAGCGGGCTGCACGCCGCAGCGGGTACTAGAGAGTACCGGACTATGTGTTGCATTTCATATCTGACTGACATTTATTTACTTATCTGTTGCAGTATTTCCATTATTGTTTTCATTGGTTTACTGACTCTATACTACTTGGTTTAAGTTGCTGCATTTATAGATTACTATGTGCCTATTCAGGATTTCTTACTCTCAGCCTTTATTTATGTTTATTACTCACTGGGTCGGAGTACTCACATTACTCCCTGCACCTTGCGTGCAGATCCAGGTGCATCTGAGGCTGAGTAAGGACTTGTCTGCCGAGCAGCTCATATCCGGGAGTATCGAGGTAGCTGCATGACGTTCGCAGTCCTGATCTTCCCTTCGATCTTATTGCTTCATTTCCGCATTTCTTTAGAACGATATGTAGTAGGTTAATACTCATGTATTAGAGGCTCAGACTCGTGACACCGGATTCTTCGGGCCGTGTAGTAGTATGGATATTTGGGATTTCCGCATATTTTAACTCTATTTCAGTATTATGACTTTGTATTTTATCAGTGTTAATTAATTCATGACCTGGATAAAAATGGTTAAGGTTATTAAATTGGTCGGGCTTGCCTACCAGTGTGTTGGGCGCCATCACGACCGGGGTGGGGTCGTGACAAGTTGGTATCAGAGCCTAGGTTACTTGGTCTCGCGAGTCATGAGCCGGTTAGTAGAGTCTCGTGGATCGGTACGGAGACGTCTGTACTTATCCTCGGGAGGCTGCAGAACCCTTAGGAAAACTTCACATTATTGAAATTCTTGTCGTGCGGCTTTGTTAAACCGAGAACTAAATTTCTATTAATCTATTCTCTCACAGATGGTGAGGACACGAGCTACCGGACGTGGCGGACGACCACCAGTACCACCTACTGAGGCCACCAGAGGCCGTGGACGCGGTCGTGGCAGAGGCAGAGCAACCGGGGCAGCACCTGCTGTCCACCAGTTGCCCCAGCTCATGATCAGGCTCCAGCTGCAGATCCACCAACAGCGCATGTTCAGGCACCAGCTGTGCCTATCGTGATTCCGGGTCTTCAAGAGGCCTTGGCACAGATATTATCAGTCTTCACAGGCCTGGCTCAGGCATTTCAGCCACCACAGCAGCTACTTCACAGGCTGGGAGAGGCAATCAGACCCCCGCTGCTCGCACACCTGAGCAGGTGGTGCAGGGACTACAGACACCAGAGGCACCTCCAGCTCAGCAGGTTGCACCAACTCAGAGCTTCGTGGTTCCAGCTATGCCAGACGATGAGCAACGTCGTCTCGAGAGGTTCGGTAGGCTCCAGCATTCGACGTTCGATGGTGCTGAGGGCGAGGATGCCCAGGGTTTTCTTGACAGGTGTCAGCGTATGCTCCGTACGGCGGGGATCCTTGAGTCGAGTGGTGTGGCATTTACCACCTTTCAGTTTACCGGGGCTGCTCTTACTTGGTGGGAGGACTTTGAGAGGCGTAGGCCTGTCGGTGCAGCACCCCTTTCTTGGAAGCAGTTCTCCGCTCTTTTCCTGGAGAAGTATGTACCTCAGTCCCGCAGAGAGGAGCTGCGTAGGCAGTTTGAGTGGTTGACACAGGGGGATATGACCGTGACTCAGTACGAGATGAGGTTTTCACAGTTGGCCCGTCATGCTATTTGGATGGTTCCGTCAGATCGTGAGAGGATCAGGAGATTTGTGGATGGCCTTAACTACCATCTCCGTATTTTGATGACTAGAGAGAGAGTATTGGGTGCTACGTTTGAGGAGGTGGTGGATATCGCTCGTGAGATCGAGTCAGTTCGCCGTAGAGAGCAAGAGGAGAGGGAGGCCAAGAGGCCTCGTGGATCGGGCAGTTACAGTGGTGCTCCTTCGAGGGGCCAGTTCCAGCATGGTAGAGGTCGTTCTTTCAGGCCTGCTCAGTCGGCCCGTCCAGAGTATCGTGGGGGATCTTCAGGCCGTGGTCATCATGGGTCCCAGCAGGGTCAGTCTTCACTCAGCGCCCTCCCAGCTCAGAGTTCACCTCATGCCCCATCAGCTCAGGGTTCTTCTGCGCCGAGTGCATCTGCTAGTCACTCTAGTGCAAGGGGTTCCCTTCAGTCCCCATCTCCAGCACCGGGCAGCTGTTATGAGTGCGGAGAGTTTGGTCACCTGAGGAGGCAGTGCCCTCGACTTCGTGGCAGTCAGCATCAGCAGAGGGGTCAGCCCTCGACTTCTGCTCCAGTTACTTCACCACCCGCCCAGCCAGCTAGGGGTGGAGATCAGGCAGCCAGGGGTCGTCCCAGAGGTGGAGGTCGATCAGGCGGTGGCCAGGCTCGTTTCTATGCTATGCCGGGCAGGACAGATGCCATTGCTTCAGACGCTGTCATTACAGGTATTGTTTCAGTCTGCCACAGAGACGCCTCAATATTATTTGATCCCGGTTCCACCTATACTTATGTGTCTTCATATTTTGCTCGTTATTTGGGTATGCCCCGGGAGTCTCTATCTTTACCTGTTCATGTGTCTACCCCGGTGGGCGATACTGTTGTTGTGGACCGTGTGTACCGGTCATGTGTTGTGATTATTGGGGGTCTGGAGACCCGAGTTGATCTATTGCTATTGAGCATGGTGGACTTCGACGTTATTTTGGGCATGGATTGGTTATCTCCGTGTCATGCTATTCTAGACTGTCATGCTAAGACAGTCACTTTGGCTATGCCGGGTGTACCGCGGATCGAGTGGCGTGGTGTGACTGATTATGTTCCTAGTAGAGTTATTTCCTTCGTGAAGGCCCAGCGTATGGTTGGGAAGGGTTGTCTTTCCTATTTGGCGTTTGTGAGGGATGTTGGAGCTGAGACTCCTAGCATTGATTCTGTTCCAGTTGTGAGGGATTTTCCCGATATTTTTCCCGCAGACCTGCCGGGCATGCCACCGGATAGGGATATTGATTTTGGGATTGACCTGGTGCCAGGCACTCAGCCCATTTCTATTCCGCCAAACCGTATGGCACCAGCGGAGTTGAAGGAATTGAAGGAGCAGCTTTAGGAGCTCCTAGATAAGGGGTTCATTCGGCCTAGTGTGTCACCATGGGGTGCGCCAGTCCTGTTTGTGAAGAAGAAGGATGGCACAATGAGAATGTGCATCGATTATAGGCAATTGAACAAAGTAACAATTAAGAACAAGTATCCCCTGCCTCGCATAGATGATTTGTTTGACCAGCTTCAGGGAGCGAGGGTGTTTTCCAAGATTGATCTTCGTTCGGGTTATCACCAGTTGAAGATCAGGGATTCAGATATTCATAAGACTGCTTTCAGGACTAGATATGGTCACTATGAGTTTCTTGTCATGTCTTTCGGGCTGACCAATGCCCCAGCAGCGTTCATGCATCTGATGAACAGTGTATTTCGGCCTTATCTGGATTCATTTGTCATCGTGTTCATTGATGATATTCTGGTATACTCGCGTAGTCAGGAGGAGCACGCGCAGCATTTGCGAGTTGTATTGCAGAGATTGAGGGAGGAGAGGCTTTATGCAAAGTTCTCCAAGTGTGAGTTCTGGCTCGGTTCAGTGGCTTTCTTGGGACACGTGGTGTCCAGCGAGGGTATTCAGGTTGACCCGAAGAAGATAGAGGCGGTGCAGAGTTGGCCTAGACCGTCCTCAGCCACAGAGATCCGTAGTTTCCTTGGGTTGGCAGGTTATTATCGCCGGTTTGTTCAGGGTTTTTCCTCTATTGCATCTCCCTTGACCAAGTTGACTCAGAAGGGTGTTTTATTTGTATGGTCGGACGAGTGTGAGGAGAGCTTTCAGAAGCTCAAGACAGCTTTGACCACAGCTCCAGTATTGGTTTTGCCATCAGCTTCAGGTTCTTATACGGTATATTGCGATGCTTCCAGAGTTGGAATTGGTTGTGTATTGATGCAGGAGGGTAGAGTTATCGCTTATGCTTCTCGTCAGTTGAAGCCCCATGAGCAGAACTACCCCGTTCATGATTTGGAGCTAGCTGCTATAGTTCATGCATTGAAGATTTGGAGGCATTACTTGTATGGCGTATCTTGTGAGGTATTCACTGATCATTGCAGTCTTCAGCATTTGTTCAAGCAAAAGGATCTTAATTTGAGGCAGCGGAGGTGGCTAGAGTTACTTAAGGATTATGATATCACCATTTTGTATCACCTGAGGAAGGCCAATGTAGTGGCCGATGCTTTGAGCCGAAAGGCGGTGAGTATGGGGAGCTTGGCATACATTCCAGTTGAGGAGAGGCCATTTGCAGTTGATGTTCAGGCCTTGGCCAATCGATTTGTGAGACTAGATATTTCAGAGCCCAGCCGGGTGTTGGCTTGTGTGGTTTCTCGGTCTTCCTTGTATGACCGCATCAGGGAGTGTCAGTATGATGATCCGCATTTGCTTGTCCTTAAGTACAGGGTACAGCATGATGATGCCAGAGATGTGACCATTGGTGATGATAGTGTATTGAGGATGCAGGGCCGAATTTGCCTGCCCAATGTGGATGGGCTTCGGGAGTTGATATTGGAGGAGGCCCATAGCTCGCGGTATTCCATTCATCTGGGTGCCGCGAAGATGTATCAGGATCTTAGACATCAGTATTGGTGGCGGAGGATGAAGAGAGATATTGTGGAGTATGTAGCCCGGTGTCTTAATTGTCAGCAGGTGAAATATGAGCATCAGAGACCGGGTGGCTTGTATCAACAGATGGTTATTCCTGAGCTGAAGTGGGAAGGATCACTATGCATTTTGTTACCGGACTCCCACGGACTTTGAAGAAATTTGATGCCATTTGGGTGATTGTAGACAGGCTGACCAAGTCCGCGCACTTCACTCCGGTTTGTACTACTTATTCTTCAGAGCGGCTGGCAGAGATTTATATTCGGGAAATTATTCGGTTGCATGGTGTCCCGGTTTCCATTATATCAGATCGGGGCACTCAGTTTACCTCTCAGTTTTGGCAGACGGTTCAGCGAGAGTTGGGTACTCAGGTGCAGTTGAGCACAGCCTTTCACCCTCAGATGGACGGGCAGTCCGAACGCACCATTCAGATATTGGAGGATATGCTACGTGCCTGTGTTATTGATTTTGGAGGGTCATGGGATCGGTTTCTACCGCTTGCAGAGTTTGCCTACAACAACAGCTATCAGACCAGCATTCAGATGGCACCGTATGAGGCCTTGCATGGGAGACGGTGTAGATCTCCAGTTGGTTGGTTCGAGCCCAGGGATGCTAGATTGCTAGGGACAGATTTGGTTCAGGATGCATTGGAGAAGGTGAAGGTGATTAAGGAGAGACTCCGTACAGCGCAGTCGAGGCAGAAGAGTTATGTTGACAGGAAGGTCCGACATGTATCCTATATGATTGGTGAGAAGGTCTTGCTGAAGGTTTCACCCACAAAGGGTGTTATGAGATTCGGAAAGAAAGGGAAATTGAATCCGCGGTTCATTGGGTCTTTTGAGGTACTTAGGAGGATTGGGGAGGTGGCTTATGAGCTTGACTTGCCACCTAGCTTGTCGAGCGTGCATCCAGTTTTTCATGTTTCCATGCTCCGAAAGTATATTGGAGACCCGTCCTATGTCTTGGATTTCAGTACAGTTCAGTTGGAGGGTGATTTGACTTATGATGTAGAGCCAGCAGCCATTTTGGATCGTCAGGTTCGGAAGTTGAGGTCAAAGGATGTTGCTTCGGTGAAGGTGCAGTGGAGAGGTCGGCCCGTGGAGGAGGCTACCTGGGAGACCGAGCGGGAGATGCGGAGCAGATACCCTCACCTATTTGAGGCTTCAAGTATGTTTCTTGACTCGCTCGAGGACGAGCGTTTGTTTAAGTTGGGGAGGATGTAATGACCCAACCCGTCATCACGTGAGTTACCACCCTGTTTGCCCCATTTTCTATTTCTTTATGTTTCATTACCAGTGTTAGGTGTGAACGAGTTGATTTGGATTGGTTCTAGAAGGAAATGAGACGCTTAGTCTCTTTAAGGAAGGTTTGTTTTGGAAAAGTCAATCGGATGTTGACTTCTGTGTTAGAGGGCTCGGATATGAATTCCGATGATTCGGCTAGCTTCGGGGGATGATTTGTGACTTAGGAGCGTGATCGGAAGTGAGTTTGGAGGTTCGGTGTAGAATTAGGCTTGAATTGGCGAAGTTAGTATTTTGGCGAATTCCGGTTGGTAGGTTAGATTTTGATTCGAGGGCCGGAATGGGATTCTGAGAGTTGCTATAGCTTCGTTATGTGATTTGGGATGTGTGTGCAAAATTTCAGGTCATTCGGAGGTGATTTGGTTGGGTTTTTGATCGAATGCGTGTTTCGGAAGTTTTAGAAGAACTTAGGCTTGAATCCGATGTAATTTGATGGTTTTGTTGTTGTTTGAGGTGTTTTGATGATTGGAACAAGTTTGAATGATGTTTTAGGATGTATTGGTGCTTTTGGTTGAGGTCCCGGGGGCCTCGGGGTGATTTCGGATGGCTAATGGGAAGATTTAAACTTGGAAAATATTGCAGAAACTTCAGATCAGCTGTTGCAGAAGAATTGGTCTTCGCATACGCATTGGTGAGTCGCGAACGCGTAGAAGGAAATTGCAGGACCAGGATTTTTACCTTCACGTTCGCGTCTGGGGCCTCGCGATCATGAAAGGGTCAGGTGTTGAGTCATCGCGTTCGCGTGAAGGCATACGCGTTCGCGTATAAAGAGTTGGGTCCCAGGGCTGTTGCCCTTCGCGTCCGCGTGGAGCAGTACGCGTTCGCGTAGGCTTAGGGGTTCAGACCTTCGCGTTCGCGTGAGTGTAACCACGTTCGCGAAGGGTATTTTTGGCAGTAGCAGATTTTGTTCATCGCGAACGCGAGAGGTCCCTCGCGTTCGCATAGAGGAAAAGAAGTCTGGACAGAAGGGTTTTATTAAATATTTCATCCGCGAACCAAGTCTTATTTCCACCATTTTTGAGCAACCGTGAGAGCTTTTGGACGGGAATTGAAGAGGATTTCGACGGGATTGATTGGAGGTAAGTCCTATGAACTAAAAACACGTTTTTATTGTGAATTTAGACTGAAAAACCAAAGAAATAAGGAGTTAGAATGGAGGTTAGGGCTTGAAACTTAAGAGAGTTAAAATGGGGATTTAAGGGGTCATTTGGACTTCGATTTTGGTAATCTTTATATGTATAGACTCGTAGCGAGATAAGGAATCCGTTGAAGTTAAATTTTCTGATTTTCGAGAAGTGGGCCCGGGGCTCGGGTTTTGCTAATTTCGAGATTTTGGCTATTTTTGGATTGTTTTCGCTTGGGTATTGTTCCATTGGCATATTGTGACGTATTCGTTGTGGTTTTGATCAGATTCGGCGCACGAGGAGGTCGATTCGAGAGGCAAGGGCATAGCGAACTAGGATTTTGGCCGGATTGAGGTCAGTAATAGATGTAAATGCTGCTCTGAGGGTTTGAAACCCCGAATTTGCACATTGTAGTGCTATGTTGAGGTGACTTGCATGCCGGATAACGAGCGTGGGGTAGAGCACCGTCGGGTATCGTGACTTGGTCCGTCCCGCTTAATAAAATTACTATCTAATTGATTGAAGCTTAGTAGATATCCTTATAAAAATGGATTAATTATCATAATTGGGCTTCGTGCCAACTGCTTGAATCCTTCAGGGATTGTTTTTACTGGTTTCTTACCATATTTACAGATAATTGAACTCAGTCCTAGTATTTAATACTGTTTTGCAAACTCAACCGCTTTTCTCAAACTAGAAACTTAATCAATATTTTTAAATGAATTTTGGGTTAAATAATTCTGTATTAATGTGCCCGAGAGGCTTATGTGATTTTGGACTGAGTATGGGATCGGGCTGCGCGCCGCAGAGGTATGATATTGATATTGATATGAGGCTGAGGGCCTAGTTGATGCCACGATATGGCTTATTATTGCGCTTGGGCCGTAAGGGGCCCCTCCCGGAGTCTGCACACCCCTAGTGAGCGCCGTCGACGATAAATAAATGGAGCGGGCTGCACGCCGCAGCGGGTACTGGAGAGTACCGGTCTATGTGTTGCATTGCATATTTTGATTGTCATTTACTTATTTATCTGTTGTGATATTTCTATAATTGTTTTTACTGATTTATTGATTTTATGCTACTGGGTTCAAGTTGCTGTATTTATAGATTACTTTGTGCCTAATTAGGATTCCTTATTCTCAGCCTTTATTTATGTTTATTACTCACTGGGTCGGAGTACTCACATTACTCCCTGCACCTTGCGTGCAGATCCAGGTACTACTGAGGTTGAGTGAGGACTTCTCTGCCTAGCATCACATCTGGGAGGACTTCCTTGATACTACTGAGGTTGAGTGAGGCCTTCCTTGATACTCATGTATTAGAGGCTCAGACTTGTGACACCGGATTCTTCGGGCTGTGTAGTTATTTTATATTTTGGGATTTCCGCATGTTTAACTCTATTCCCGGATTTTAGTATTTTGACTTAGTAATTATCTGTGTTAATTAATTCATGAACTAGGTAAAATGGTTAAGGTTATTTAATTGGTCGGGCTTGCCTAGCCATGTGTTGGGCGCCATCACGACCGGGGTTAGGGTCGTGACAAGATGTTTGTATCTTTGTGTTTGTGGTGAATCTGCATTTGAATGTTAAATTATTTAATAAGCAAATATTAGTATTTGCTTTTAGTTTCTCACTTTAAATAAGGAATATGTGTGAGAAGGATTCATTTCTCTTTTGGACAAATATTCATCCAAGGATCTACATGGCACTGTTCGAGTTCAGGATTTAAGTAATTTCCTTGAAGCATGTTTCGTTTTTCTTTTCTTGCTATTCTTCCTTAATTTATTCTTTTAATATTTTTCATATTGCTTTCTTCATAATAGATAGGAAAAGTGACCATATTTATACATCAAAAAAGGGTATTGCTTTTGGATCGATAATATTTGGAACCAGGGGGATAAATGAAGCAAAAATATTTTAAAACATATAGCAAAATATAAGACTCAAAAGTAAAGGAAGCAGAAGAAATACTAAATAAGCATTTTCAATGATTAATTGATACTTTTTAACATATTGCAAATAATATTTGAAAGATAATTTTAGCATACCATGCTAACAACATGGCATGCATAACAAAACAACTTAAAAAACCAATCTTTTACTCTACTCTGTCTTTTGATTGAAGGATTTTGATACCTTAGAGGCGGCTTCGGTGTCGCTGCTTATAACGATAACAGGATTATTGTTATCTTCATCATGCTCAGTGAGCATTTCCTCCAGTATATCATAACAGCAGGTGAGAGGGTATGAATCAAGAAGAAATCTTTTCACGTAGTCGGCGCCAACTTCCCTTGTCAACCTAAGCATTAGCAAGTTCGTCTCAGTCTTCAGCTTTTTCAACTGGTTTCTTACATCCTGGTACAAGATGTTATGGTTAATGGGAGAACCATGAAGAGGTTCATCAATAGTTTTCTTTGTTGGAGTTCTTTCTATTGTTATTTTCACAGAATTTTGAATCAGAGTAGATGATTTGGATAATGAGATTAAAAATGTAGTTGTATTTATAGTAGTATGGTTTAAATTTCTTTAGGGTTAGGGTTTCAGATTATTAATTGTGCTCCCATTTCCTTCTCTCTTATTTTAATTTGAATTACAATCTCCAATGAATTCTTTACACTCCTCAAATAAGACTTTATATTCTTCAATGCATCCATTTCGTTTACCCATACTTTTCATCCAACCAGTGAGAATATCTTGTTTGGATATAGTTTTCCTAATTTTCTTGGGACATAGTTTTTCCAGTACATTTTTTTCCTAATTTTCTATTACGGCATTTTTCCAGTAAATTTTTGTGCCTCATAATTTAACACTGAAATTACTTACATTCTAGTTAGCCTAAAGAATTCCAATTTCTCTCTCCATTCCTAAAGAATTCGAGAGGTGCTAATATTAATGGTGTTAGTTGAATTGTATTAATTATTTAGGTTACCAAAAGTATATTGATAACTAAAATTTTTGAATCCCCATGTAATAATTATTCACATGCCAACTATTTAAATTCTCAATGAAGTGTTTATACTTCTCAACCGTTTTAGTAGTGTGTAGAATGGGTTCCGCGTAGAATTAGGTTGAATAGTCTGCATCTTAAGTCTGTATACGGAAGATTTCATACGAAATTGATCAGAAGTTAATTTCAAAAATGATTTAAAAATAGTCTTTAAATTGATTTCATACGAAAGAATTAATTTATAAAAAAATAGTCTTTTGAACTGATATAAAAAAAAACTGTTATAACAAAGAAGACCAATATGATGAAGATTGAAATTTGATAACATCAATAGTTCAACAGAAAATCAAAAGCACAACTAGCGTAGCTAAATCAACTTGAAAATAAAAGATAATAAAGGGATAAAAAAATACAACCACATCCTAGAGACTAATCAATTTCAACCGGATTATAATCAGAAGTTCCTTCTTCCTTCACTTGAACATTGAAGTCAACATATAGTAGTGCAACATCAATCAACGTAAATTTGACGACGAAACCTCGCTTGATATAATTGTCCAAAACAAAAAATTTCCAGCCTACTTTGAACCTTCTTCGATCACCAACGCTCATAGATGCATACCATTCTTTGCCACGATAGTGAAGAATCGCGGTATCTACTGTTGGAAGAAGATGCTTGTAGATCTTTCTTGGAATATACTGAAAAAGGAAAGAAAAAACATTACTATTAAGTTTTCGGAAAATATGAAACTGAAACACGGATAAATATATATGCAATAATGATGCATTACTAGATCATCGTAGTTGATGTATGAATCAGTCATAACTACTTCAAATGTTAGATGATTCTTGTAACGACCCGACTGGTCGTCTTGCATTTTCGAACCCCTTTCCCTTAAATAATACTTTCCGCACTTGCTTTAGCTAATTTATGACTGGCGGGAACGGGTGGTTCGGAAGTTAGAAGAGTTTTGAGCAAGAATAAGCCTAGTTGCTTCTTTAAGTTTCTTTAAAAAGGCCAAGTTTGATTTCGGTCAACATTTTGGGGAAACGGACCCGGAATCATAATTTGACAATTTCTGAGGGTCCGTGGGAAAATATGGGACCTGGACGTATGCCCGGAATCGAATTCCGAGGTCCCTAGCCCGAGTAATAAATTTTTATATGAAATTATTAAGTTTAAGTTTCTAAGATTTAAATAAACTAAGAAATTATTGTTTTCCTAGGTATCGGGTTCGAATTTTGATTCCGAAACTTGGTACAAGTCCGAAATATCAGTTAACACTTACCTGTAAAATTTGGTGTCAATCCGAGTGGTTTAAGGGCGTTTTGACCCGTTAGGAGGAAATTTAGAACTTGAAGGTTCAATGATTTGAATCATTTGGTTTTAGGGTTGATTCCCTGATTTAGCGTTGTTTTAAGCGTTTCGAGGGCTCGAGTAGGTCCGCCTCGTGATTTCAGACTTGTCGGTATGTTCGGGAGGGGCTCGGGAGCCCCGAGCGTCAAATGGTCGAGGTTCGAGTGAAGTTGAAAACTTAGGAAAAACCTTATCTGCTGCTTCTGTCATAACCGCTTCTGCGGCTCTTGGACCGCAGAAGCGAGACCGCAGAAGCGGTTGTTTTATCGCAGAAGCGGAAGGGGCCAGGCCCAGGGGAAACTGCAGGAGCGGACCCCTGACCGCAGAAGCGGTCCATCCGCCCAGGCCCAGAACTGCAGAAGTGGTGCGCTTTCCGCTTAAGCGGCCTCGCAGAAGCGAGGTTATGACCGCAGAAGCGGCCTAGGCCCCCTTGCCCATTTCCGCAAAAGTGGCTCATGTCCGCAGAAGCGGAACACGCAGAAGCGGGATTCCTTCCGCAGAAGCGGAAATCACTGGGGGCAGAAGGGTTCATTAATACGAACCCAAACTCATTTCTTCCACATTACTCTCAACACTTAGGCGATTTTGGTGATTCCAAAGAGGAGGTTTCAACATAACATTGCAAGGTAAGTAATCCCCACTCATTTTTAGTTCAAATACATAAACATTGGTAGATTTAACACTAAAAATTAGGTAAAATCAAGGGATTTGAGCTAGACCTAAGGTTTAATGAAAACTAAGGTTTTATCACATAATTTTCCATGTAGTGAACTAGAAATCATATATTTGTGATCCTTAGA
Organism: Nicotiana attenuata; assembly: GCF_001879085.1. Lineage (NCBI taxonomy): Eukaryota > Viridiplantae > Streptophyta > Magnoliopsida > Solanales > Solanaceae > Nicotiana > Nicotiana attenuata. The sequence goes on from NW_017674599.1 coordinate 52,852, forward strand.
TGATAGAGAACAACTTCCTTCGAAAAATCTCGAAATCCGGGCACGTGGGCCCGGGGTCGGAATTAAGGAAACTTGTGTTAATTGTTAGGAAATTGCTTAAATAGCTAGAATTCAACCTTGTAAGCCATTATTTACTAGTTCTTACTTCGTTTGATTAGTTTGGGATTGTCCGGCTTCCGAATAAGGACTTGGGCTCGTTCTTAGACATTGGGAGTGCACTTTGGAGCGAGGTGAGTCTCCTTTCTAACATCGTAAGAGGGAATTGTCCCCTTAGGATTAATGTTTGAGTGTTTGTTGCTAAATGCGGGGACTACGCACGCGTTAGGTGACGAGAGCCCGTGCGTAGCTACTACTATGATAAATGTCCGGGTAGCTTAGTGCCTACAACATGCCTATTAAATATATCTCTTATGTTAAATCGTTGTTATGAACACCTAGCGTGTACTAGAGACTTAAAAGGGGATAGGAGCATACTTGTATAGTTAATTAAGTTTGATTTGGTATTCTTGACCATTTATGTGCCATGTGTGTGAACTTGATATTTCATCCTTATTTGTGGATCGGGCCGATCGCCTCGGTATGAATAGATGCATCTATAGGCGCGCCGTCGACCCTCGGCAAGTGCACAGTTTATTTCTGTTGGATCGGGTCGTCGCCTCGGTATTATGTGCGCATGTTAATTGTGGAAAAGCCTATACATGTTTTATTTTGCCATTATCTCATATGTTAAATTATAAACTTGATGCTGTAAAGTTCTTGACTTATACCACTTGCCATGAACTGTTGATACTTGTAAATTCCATGATTTGAATACATCATACTTTTATATATATATATATATTAATTGAACTTAGTAAGTATCGAGTCGACCTCTCGTCTCTACTTCTTTGAGATTAGACGGGATACTTACTGGGTACATATTGTTTATGTACTCATGCTACACTTATGTGCTTAAATGTACAAGATTTGAGGCAGGTGGATCCGGACATCACTCTGGTGCATATCAGTGAGCGCATCTGAGACTTCTAAGGTGAGCTGTACTCCCTTCTTGCCGATCCGCAACCGAAGAACTCTTGTATTTTTTTTTGTGTTGTTGTTTCTGTCTATCCTGATTCAGACAGTAGGATAGGGTATTATTCATTTTGTGTATATTCTACTAGTTGCCCGTAGCTTGTGACACCAGGTTCTGGCACACACAGTAGTAGATGTTATTTTGGGTTTGTATAACTGTCTTTACATTTTATTGATCCTTACTGGGTTATGACTTTTATTGGGGGAAAAATCTATTATAACGGTTTTTTTTGGTAAGGGTAACATGAGAATTTAATTATACTCCCGCGTTGGCTGGCCTGACAAATGGTGTCGGGCGCCATCATGACCTATTATGGAACATGGGCCGTGACAACATGGTATCAGAGCACTAGGTTCACGTAGGTCTCACAAGTTACGGGCAAGCCTAATAGAGTCTTGTAGATCGGTACGGAGACGTCTGTATTTATCTTCGAGGGGCTATAGGGTGTTAGGAAAGACTACTCTTTATTCATTTTCCATCGTGCAGTGGTCAGTATATAAGTTTCCTCTTCTATTCTCTCACAGATGGTGAGGACTCGTGCCGCCGACGTTCCTGACCCGGGAGGAGCTGCTCCCCCCGTTACCAGAGGCCGAGGTAGAGGCCGGGGGAGGGCACCGGCTCGCGGTAGGGGACGAGGGAGTCCCAGAGCTATTCCAGATGCACCACCAGCAGACCCTGCGAGGGATCCCACTACTGAGGAGCAGGGCGGGGCACCCGCAGCTGTGCCTACTCCGGCGGATTTCATGACTGCGCCGGGATTTCAGAGGGTCATGGGCCGTATGCTCCAGTTCATGGACACCATGACTCGGGCTGGTTTATTTCCAGCAGACCTAGCTGCTTGGCAGGCAGGAGGGGGAGCACAGACCCCTACTGCTCAGGCTCCAGATCATGCAACCGCGGTATATAAGACTCCGGGTGCACTACCCACAGAGGGGGTTCAGCCAGTTGCTGCAGAGGTAACCCAGCCTAGGCCAGCTGTGGAGTTCGATCCGCAGAAGTTACTAGGCAGATGGACCAGACTTCACCCTCCAGTCTTCGGAGGTGAGCGTCATGAGGACGCTCAGGATTTCATCGACAGGTGCAGGGACAGACTGCACGCTATGAGGATATTAGAGTCGTATGGAGTCGACTTCACTACTTTTCAGCTTGAGGGCAGGGCCCGTAGATGGTGGCAGTCCCATGTTCTTTGTAGGCCCGCCGGTTCTCCTCCCATCACTTGGGGTCAGTTCGTACAGTTGTTCCTGGACAGGTATATTCCGCCCTCTGAAAGGGAAGAGCTGCGGTATCAGTTCGAGCACCTTGAGCAGGGTCAGATGTCTGTGACCGACTACGAGGCGAGGTTTTCTGAGCTATCTCGCCATGCACTTATGATACTCCCTACAGATGTAGAGAGAGTGCGGACGTTTGTCGCTGATTGCAGCCTAGTATTCGATCGGGTATGGCCCGAGAGGTGGAGATGGGTACAGAGTACCAGCTTGTGGTCGTGATTGCTCGCCGGATTGAGGGATATCGTCAGAGGGGTAGGGAGCAGATACAGCAGGACAAGAGAGCCAGATTCTTTGGAGAGTTCAGAGGCGCCCCAGCTAGGGGCAGAGGTCAGTATGGGAGGGGTCAGCCCAGTAGGCCCCCATCTTCAGCACCACCACCTCTCGCTCGGGGTGCTCCAGCACGCCCCTATTTCAGTGCCATGCCAGAGAGTTCCTACCGCCCGCCAGCTATTCAGGGTTTTTCCAGTGGGTATTCAGGTCCTCAGAGTTCTTCTGGTCCCTACTTTAGTGCTATGCCAGAGACTTCATATCGCCCACCGGCTATGCAGGCTCCTCCCGCGGGGTCTACAAGTCATCAGGGACAGTCATCAGGGCAGCAGGTTACCGCACCATGTTGTTTTGAGTGCGGTGACCCAGGCCATCTGAGGAGATACTGCCCCAGGCTTAGGGGCAAGGCAGTACAGCAGGGGCAGC
>NW_017674599.1:56792-80845 GCF_001879085.1 Nicotiana attenuata
GCAGAAATAATGCAGCCAGGGGATGTAGTACACTGTGTTTGCAATAAAATGAGGCTCGTGGCACTCTAAAATGCAACTAGGGGATGTCGTACCCTATGTTTGCAACAAGAAGTGCAACCAGGGAATGTAGTACCCTATGTTGGCAATAAGAAATGCAACCAGGGAATGTAGTACCCTGTATTGAAGATAGGGTGTTAATCCCCTATAATGAAACTAAAAATAACATGATTACGTGCATATTGGAAAGAAATCATGGATTTGAGAACTTCACTTGGTGGTGTTCGTCTTTCCACGAACTGTTTCACTAAACTATTCTGTTCCTGTTCTAAACAAAGAAAGATTCGTTAGTTTTAAAATGGTGGTCAGTTTGTGGCCTTGATTTCTTGGGCGACTTGAACTTGCGTCCATTACACTTGTTAGAAAAATCGACCATGTCGAGGATCGTACAAATTGCCGGGAGATTCTGACTTTACTCTCTGAAGATCTTCTTTCTCAATATCAACACCTGACTATTTTGCGCCTATCACCATTTGTGTCTATGGTGCAAACAACCTTGCTCCCCAAAACAACTTTTGATGAGTAACTTTTGTTGATCCTTGAAACATTGCTAAGTCCTTCAAGCCTTTTGCTTGACAAGGAATATCAAAGTCGGCTTTATGGCTTTGCCCATACTGTTTATGCTCAGAAATTTTTACTTCATATAACGGGGAAACTGTAACCAATTTTGTGGCCTTTTCTTTGCTTTGCTTTGACAAAATTAAACTGAAAGGGACTTAAAAATAATAGTACGAAAGAAAACAAGTAGGTGAACTAATAAGCATTACAACTTAATCAAGAAGCATCCCTTTCAGGGAAGAATAAGAAAGGACTTATTTGGAGGAATATGTTGACTTCAATGAACATGACATGCACTTTGGACTGGATGCCCGATCCGTCTAACACGTCTAATTCTCAAAATCTGTTGTAAACTTTACTTTGAAACTGAGTTCTTTAACCATGCTTGTGCCGGGATATAAGAAGACCTAAAATCGATCAACGATGCCCTTTGTGGGTTTTCACCAATTGACCTCTCTCATTTGCCTTTTTCTCAACTCACCATCGCCTTATAGTGCCCGTGAGGGTTTTCACCAATAAGACTCTCTCATTTGTTTTTCTCAACTCGCCATCGCCTTATAGTGCCCTTGAGGGTTTTCATCGATAAGACTCTCTCTTTGTTTTTCTCCTATGTATCCTTTCGGAATCAAGTCGAATGTAGTTCAGAGAACATGAACTTGTTTTGATGACTTTTTTTTTACATTGGTTCCAAAAGAAGGTAAAACAAAGAAATATAAACAAGGCTTCAAAGGGCTAACTAGGGTTGACCAATGTTTGGGTAGCGATAATGATAGCCTTTCGTCATCCCAACCTGAGAATGCTAAGTATAAACCAAATGCCCCAACAGAAGCATGTCAGACATAGTATCTCTTGACCGCATCTGCATTGACGGATATGTCTGTCACCTTTCCTTCTATATCTGCCAAGTGTAGAGCTCCTTTCGACAATACTTTCTTGACGAGGTAAGGACCTTGCCAATTCGGGGCGAACTTTCCTTTTGCTTCTTCCTGGTGTGGAAAGATGCGTTTCAAAACAAGCTGTCCTACCTCAAATTTTCTTGGGCGCACTTTCTTATTGTAAGAGCGTGCCATTCTTTGTTGGTATAACTGACCAAAACAAACTGCCGCCAAACGTTTTTCATCAATCAAACTCAACTGTTCCAATCGTGACTTCACCCATTCAGTGTCTTCAATCCCAACTTCAACAATTATTCGGAGAGAGGGAATCTCAACATCAGCAGGTATGACCGCTTCAGTTCCATAAACTAACAAGTAGGGCGTTGCGCCAACTGATGTACGGACAGTTGTCCGGTATCCCAAAAGAGCAAAAGGCAATTTCTCGTGCCATTGTCTAGACCCTTGGACCATCTTCCTAAGAATCTTCTTGATGTTCTTATTTGCAGCTTCAACAGCTCCATTAGCTTTGGGTCGGTAAGGAGTAGAATGGCGATGCTCAATTTTAAATTGTTCACATACCTCCTTCATCAGATGACTATTCAAATTAGCAGCATTATCTGTAATAATGGTTTTTGGAATACCGAAACGACAGATGATGTTGGAGTGAACGAAGTCTACTACTGCTTTCTTGGTAACTGCTTTCAATGTAATAGCTTCCACCCATTTGGTGAAGTAATCAATTGCAACCAAGATGAATCTGTGCCCATTTGAAGCTTTTGGCTCGATTGGGCCAATGACGTCCATTCCCCAAGAAACAAAAGGCCAAGGAGCCGACATAGGATACAACTCTGAAGGAGGCGAGTGAATCAAATCACTGTGAATCTGACACTGGTGGCACTTGCGAACAAAACGAAAGCAATCTCGCTCCATAGTAAGCCAATAATATCCTGCCCGAAGGATTTTCTTTGCTAGAACATATCCATTCATGTGCGGACCACAAACTCCCGAATGCACCTCATTCATAATCATTTCAGCTTCTTTGGCATCCACACATCTCAATAAATTCAAATCCGGGGTTCTTTTGTATAGGATTTCCCCACTCAAAAAGAAACCATTAGATAGTCGCCTAATAGTTCTCTTTTGATCCCTATTAGCATGTTCCGGATATTCTCTTGTTTTCAGAAACTGTTTAATATCACGGTACCATGGTTCACCATCTAGTTCTGCTTCAATTGTATTGCAATAACCATGTTGATCCCGAATTTGAATTTCTAATGGGTCAATGTGAGTATTACCCGGATATGGAAGCATTGAGGCCAGGGTGGCCAAGGCATCAGCTAATTCATTGTGAAACCTGGGAATGTATCTGAACTCGATGGACTTGAATCTCTTGCTAAGATCTTCCACACATTGTTTATATGGAATGAGCTTGATGTCTCGAGTCTCCCAATCACCTTGAGCCTGCCGAATAAGCAAATCTGAATCTCCCATCACCAACAGTTCATGCACATTTAGGTTTATTGCCATGTTCAGACCCATGATGCAAGCTTCATATTCTGCCGTGTTGTTTGTACAGAAGAAACGAAGTCGTGCCGTGGCAGGGTAATGTTGCCCAGTAGGTGATACAAGAATTGCCCCAATCCCTACGCCTTTTATGTTGACAGCCCCATCAAAGTATAGTTTCCAAATTTGATTGTCATCTTGGACTGCTTCTTCAACTAAATTAACCTCTTCATCTGGGAAGTATGTGTTCAAAGATTCATACTCATCATCAACCGGGTTTTCTGCCAGATGATCAGCCAAAGCTTGTGCCTTCATGGCAGTGCGAGTGACATAAACAATATCAAACTCTGTGAGCAAGATTTGCCACTTTGCCAATCTGCCAGTTGGCATAGGCTTCTGAAAAATGTACTTTAGGGGATCCATTCGGGATATGAGGTAAGTTGTATAGGCCAAAAGATAATGCCTAAGCTTCTGAGCGACCCAGGTTAAGGCACAACATGTCCTTTCCAAAAGAGTGTATTTGGCCTCATAAGTGGTGAACTTTTTGCTCAAATAATATATTGCTTGTTCCTTTTTGCCTGTGGCATCATGTTGACCCAAAACACAACCAAAAGAACTATCCGTTACTGACAGATATAAAAATAGAGGCCTACCAGGTTCTGGCGGGACCAAAACAGGGGGATTTGACAAATATTCCTTGATCTTATCAAAAGCTTCTTGGCACTCATCTGTCCACTTGATAGCGGCGTTCTTTTTCAACAACTTGAATATAGGCTCACATGTGGTTGTAAGCTGCGCAATGAACCTGCTGATGTAGTTCAACCTCCCGAGCAAACTCATGACTTCTTTTTTATTCTTCGGGGGAGGCAGCTCTCGAATGGTCTTTATCTTGGAGGGATCTAACTCAATGCCTCTTCGACTAACTATAAAACCCAAAAGCTTCCCAGAAGGAACTCCAAATGCACATTTGGCTGGATTGAGTTTGAGATTGTACCTTCGTAGCCTTTCAAAGAACTTTTTCAAGTCTTGCACATGATCATCTTGTGTTCTAGACTTAATGATCACATCATCAACATACACTTCAATCTCTTTGTGCATCATGTCATGGAATATGGTAGTCATGGCCCTCATGTAAGTTGCCCCTGCATTCTTCTAACCAAATGGCATGACCCTATAACAATAAGTTCCCCATGGAGTGGTGAAGGCGGTCTTTTCTGCATCTTCTTCATCCATCAGAATTTGGTGATACCCGGCATAACAATCCACAAAAGATTGGATCTCATGTTTAGCACAATTGTCAACAAGGATATGAATGTTGGGTAAGGGAAAGTTGTCTTTTGGACTTGCTTTGTTTAAATCCCTATAGTCAACACAAACTCTGATTTTCCCGTCCTTCTTTGGCACTGGCACAACATTTGCTAACCATGTAGTATATCGGACGACCCTGATCACATTTGCACTTAGTTGCTTCGTGACTTCTTCTTTAATCTTATCACTCATGTCTGTCTTAAACTTCCTTTGTTTTTGTTGGATTGGTGGAAAATTAGGATATGTAGAAGCTTATGGACCACTAAATCGGCACTCAAACCCGGCATGTCATCATACGACCAAGCAAATACATCTCTGTACTCGAACAAAACTTGAATTATGGCATCTCTCGTCTTTTGTTCAGTATGAATGCTTATTTTTGTTTCTCTGATTTCTTCAAGACTTCCCAGGTTAATTGCCTCAGTTTCATTTAAGTTAGGCTTAGGCTTATTCTCAAATTGATCCAATTCTCTTTTTATTTCCTTAAAAGCCTCATCTTCATCATACTCAACTTCTTGATTCATTATTTCGAGATTAGACAACTTTTTAAGATCTGGGCATGAATTCCGCGTGCATGTCATGTTTTTAAAGCCAGCATTAACGAAACTGAAAATGATAAGAAATTAACAAAAATTAGGGAAAGGAAAAGACAGAATTCTACTATGAAACTGGAACTTCATTTCATTGAATTTGAAAGGATAGAAGGGTTAACATCAAAGCAAAGCAATTAAACTAAAATATCTGGATTACAACCCTGAAAATAATCCAAATACAGAAAAAGCAACAAAACAGACTACCAAGACTCCTTCCTGATGGGAAGAGGAGTTGCTTCCCAGTTGTTGAGCGAGGTATCTGGACCAATCAGCTGAACACTTGCACGGCTAGGGCCCTCACCAACTTGAACCATATTGATCCCATAGAACATCTCCTTGAGACCCTGGCAAACTTCATCAATGTCATCCTGAGTAGAAGGATTTTGGACTTCTTCAAATTGTGGCTTGACAAAAGAGTAGGCAATGTGAGGGATTGGTTTTGACAATTTCCAACCATTCTTTTTGCGGGCCTTGGCTCTATTTATGTCAGCTGATGTTGGTTTAAAACCCAAGCCAAAGGTATCTTTCTTCGAAAAAGGAGCAATGGGGTTCACAATTCCTTGCAGAAAGGATCCTAATCCTTTTCCTGGTTCATAGCCGTTCCTCAACATCAGTGAAGCTACCATCATAGATGTGGATGAAAGATGGGGATGCAGAATTGGTTTTCCTTCTTCCACTTGGTCTACCTCAATCACCTCAAATGTTTGGTATATGAGGGATTCACATCCTTCCTTGGCCTCGATACATGGAATGGACGGGTCATTATAGACGGATGAGTCATCCTCCCCATGAACAAAAATTTCTTGCCTGTCATACTCGAATTTGACCATTTGATGTAGGGTGGATGGTATAGCTCTGGCCATATGGATCCACGGCCTTCCCAGAAGAAAATTATAGGAAGTTTTCATATCCAACACTTGAAAGACAATGTTAAAATCAACCGGGCCAATTGTCATGGTGAGTTCGATTTCCCCAATAGTGTCTCTTTTTGAACCATCAAAAGCCCTGATGCTGACACTACTAGTTCGAATTCTGTTAGTGTCAATGTTCAGTTGTTATAGAATAGAAAGAGGGCATACATCTACACTTGAGCCTCCGTCAATCATGACTCCTTTTACGTAATGCCCTTCACATTTGACCATAAGATGCAAAGCTTTATTGTGCCCAGCTCCTTCCTCAGGCAAATCATCATCGCTGAAAGAGATTTTGTTCACCTCAAAGAATCTTTCAGCCATTTTTTCTAGCTGATTCACCGTTGTCTTTTCTGAGACATATGCCTCGTTCAAAGTTTTGATCAACACACGGCGATGTTCTTTAGAGTGCAAAAGCAGAGATAACAAAGATATCTGAGCGGGGGTTTTCCTTAGTTGATCAATGATTGAGTAGTCTTGCATTTTCATCTTCTTAAGGAATTCCTCCGCTTCTTTTTCTGAAATGGGTTCTTTCACTAGAAAGTGATTTTCCTTGGCTTGCTTAGCTTTTGTTAATTCCTCTGGTGAGTAGCACCTTCCAGAGCGGGTCAAGCCTCCCATTTCATCTGTTTCTTCCACTATCTCTTTTCCTTTGTATGTCATGATAGTCTTGTCATAATTCCAGGGAATAGCTTTTGTGTTTGACATTGGGAGTTGTGCAACAGGTCGGATTACAACTGGCTCTGTTATATTTCTCAAAGCATTATTCGGAACAATCTTTTGAATGCCCCAGGGTTGTAATGTTTTGGACCACCCAATTGAACCCTAATCTTTTTCGTGCTTCCAAGGACATAGAGAATCGTTTTTTCAGAACCTGTCGTGTTTGAACTAGAACTCGCACCTTTCACAGTCAACGGTGCCGATTGCGGCGGGCTTACTATCACTTTTGGCTCTTGCCCTATGGTTCCAACAATCGTCTCTGTCTTGCCAGACTGCTTATAATCCCGATCATCACAAATCATCCCAATAAAATGTGTATTATCATGAGCTAGGAGCGGATTGTTTGTGATATTAGGAGTATCTTCATTGTTTGCTACCACAATTGCCTTTGCTTCAATCAAATTTTCAATGGCTTTCTTTAATGTCCAACAATTCTTGGTACTATGACCGTGGGTGTTAGAGTGATACTCACATCTTGCATTGGAGTCAAAGCCTTTTGAATTTGGAGTCACATAATGCGGCATGATAGGTTCAATCAACTTTAGCTGCATCAACTTTCGAAATAGGCTTGCATACGATTCTCCAATTGGGGTGAACTCTTTCTTTGGCTCCTATTCTCTCACATATTCCTGTCTGGGACGAGGATTATATGGCGCCTGAAAATTTGGCCGGATTTGACGGGAGCCTTGTGGAGTCGGTGCTCGCCATTGTTGGTGATTGGGAGGCCTAGCATAAGCCTGAGCATTAAACACTGTGTATTGTTGCGAGGGCACTGAGTACCGGGGACCCTGAGGCGGATAATAATGTTGAGGAGAATTGGATTGTCCTTGTTGTAATTGCACGTACGAAGGAACTATTCCTCTTTGAACTCCCCCGAACCCAGATGCCATCATGGATCCTTCCTTATTCTTTTTCCGATTTCCGAAACTGCCTGACCCGCTTTGAATTGCTTGCGTGGTCGCCTTAAGGGCTGCCTGACACACAATTTTGCCCGACTTCATGCCATTCTCAACTATTTCCCCAATCTTAATCGTTAATTTGGATCCTAACGCTTGGAGAAAGTAGTCAATCATTTCTGCCTCTTTCATTGGTGGTTTGACCCTAGCAGCCTGCTCTCTCCACTTGATTGCATATTCTCTGAAGCTTTCTGCTGGTTTCTTCTTTTTGTTGACAAGAGAGGGGCGGTCTGGCACTATATCAATATTGTACTGAAATTGTTGGACAAAATCTTGAGCCATGTCATTCCAAACGTGCCAGTGAGAGATGTCTTGATCTATGAACCACTCTGAAGCAATTCCTGTCAAACTTTCCCCAAAATAAGCCATGAGTAATTCTTCTTTACCTCCTGCTCCTCTTAATTGGTTACAATATCTCTTCAAATGGGCAACGGGATCACCATGACCGTAATACTTGTCAAACTTGGGGGTCTTGAAGCCCGGTGGCAAATGAACATGGGGGAACATGCATAGATCATTAAACGAAACACTCTTGTGGCCTCCCAAACCCTGTATGTTTCTCATGGTTTATTCCAAGCTCTTCATTTTTCTGGTCATTTCCTCATGTTCCATATTCTTTTCGGGCTTTTCGATCTCAACTGGGAACATGTTTTGAGGAGTGTGCTTGTATGAATCTGGAACCTTGAAAGTCAGTTCTGTAGAGTAATGTTGGGCATCATGAGCATTCAGATGTGGATCATTGTTGAGCTTTTGAGCGAGAGCTGGTTGAGGAACGGTGAAAGTAGGGACAATGGGTACAGTAGGTGGGTCATTTCTGAGGGGTGCGGTTGGAGGACTTAAACCAGGTTGGTACAATGGGTTACTTGTTATGGAGATGGGCACTTTATTTGCGACTGACACATTATGAAGATTATCCAAAGGCCCTATGGGTAATGAGGGCGGTGCTTGTCCATTCACCCAAGCTTGGTACATCTCTGCCAATTGTTGTTTCAACACTCTTACTTCTTCAACCAGTCCCGAACCTTGTTCGACCGATTGTCCATGATCATTATCTGATTCATTCTGACTGTTGTTTGTCGTTCTACTTTTTCCTTTTGATCTCGTGTTGTAAGGGTGAGTCGCCAGTTTAAACCACAAACCAACCACCTCTGTTTAACTTTATCTCTTTAGAAATCACAAACAACAAACGTGTTAGAGTTAGGCATTTTGCAGATATTAATCACACATTGTATGCCATGCACCTAATGCCATTTTCATTTCTAAAATGATTTTGGAAGGCTTCATGCTTCATCCCGGCTTGTTGGTTTATTTCCTTTTGAACTTGCTGCTCTTTTTTTATGTTTTTTTTCAAATTTTTTTTTCTAGATTAATTATGGCTATGATCGTATCCAATGGGGATTGCCTACATATCGTGACGCCGCATGAATCAGACCACTACGTAGTTCAGGAGAAATACTTTTTTTTTATAAAAGAAAATAAAACAAACTAAAATATTTTTCATTCATTTTCAGTCAATTTTTTTTATATAGAATGAGAGAAAAGAAAATATATACAAACTGACTCTACTGACTCTAAAGACATAAACATGACAGGAATAAAATAAACTTTGATAATAATAAAAGTCTCCAAATATAAAATTAAAAATGCGACAAATAAAAATGAAACTAAGAACTAATGGAATGCACTAAAAATTTAATCTTCAATGGCCTTCTTGCTTAAACTAATATCATCAATGGTCTACATCTCTTGGCCTCCACTGTCCCCCCAAAGTCTCGTACAAATTCGGAAACACCGTCGGCAACTGTGAAACGAGGGCACGTGCTTGTTGACAAACTTCCTCATTATTTACATGACGATGATCATCATGAACATATGCTGCTTTTTCTGCCAATCGAAGTACCTGCTCTCTAGCTTGCCCCATATTCACGTGACAATTCTGCAACCACATCTGGGTAGTGTTGAGGGCGTGCCCCATCTGAGCGTCACGTCCCTCATATTCTTCAATGCGACGGTTTAACACACCTCTCTCAATCATCCACCGACGCCGCTCTTCCTCAAAATCTGTGTGTTGATGACCCCTCTTCTACCTTTTTATTTCTTCTAATTGTGCATAAAGTTGACTCTTTGAGCGTATCTACTGGGCCCTTTCTGTTTCAAACAGCTCTTTCTGCTGATCAAACTCCAGTTGTTGCTGGTACGTATCCTCTTCAATGATACTCAAATCTTCTTGCAACTTATGTATTTCAGCAATTTTGTTTGCCTCAACTCTTCTAGCTAAACCAATCGTGTTTTCCAGTTCTTCTTGTAAGCGAGCTGCCTCATTTTTAGCCTGCTTTAGATCTTTATCCATGACCCTCAAGGCAGATTGATAATCTTTCTCAATATTTAAACGAATCTGAGCAACTCCGGCTTGCTGCTGGGCTTGTTGTTTGGCTATGGTCATCTGAGCATGCTCAAATTCCTCTTCCAGCTTTTCTATAGTTCTTTGATCATTTCTTCTCCTGTTCGACTCCTCAGGCTTATCTCTAAAAGATGAAGGATCATGAAACCAAGTAATATATTCAGGGATCACCTCTCCACGATCTCGGTCTTCTACCATCTCATTCAACTCCGAAACTTTACTTGCATACCAAATTTTCATAATTTCCTCTTCATCATGAGGTTGATATTTACCAAAATTATAACAGAACTTGCTCATATCTCTTGTTGGTGGCACCTCCTGTCGTCGTGCGAACTAGCGCATTACCCGAAGTGGAGCATAAGGCTGAACACCATCCAATCCTATGAGTACCAAATAAGAATGGTATGCAGACTCACAAATGACCTCTTTAGAGGAAAACCAATCGTAGTTCCATGTGATCTGTTTGGTAGACAAAGTAAGAAGTAATTCTTTCCAGGCGTTAATCCCTTCAGGTAAGTCACATTTGTCAATCCTTTTCTGGTGATCATAAGTGTGATTGGGCCAGCGTTCACTAAAATTAGAGATCGTAGGATGACGATAAAAATGCTCCAAAAACCATATCTGTAGCAAAATCTTGCAGCCATCAAAGTTTCTTTCGCCCAATTTATATCTAGTTAAAGCACGAAAAATGGAAGAAAGAATCATAGGGACCAAAGTATAATCATCCTCTTTTGAGGTCAGAGCCTCCACTACACCTGCCAAGCGGAATGTCAATTCGTCCTTCTCTTTCCTGAAAAACTACACGCCCCAAAAAGGCAACCATAAATGCAAACCTTCTGTGTATCTTCCATGTTTCCTTGTCTTCCTTTGATTTTAGTTTTTCCATGTTCCTTTCGAAATTGCATTCTAGGCCATACAAGTGACACAGAAATCCCAACTTAACCCACTTGCCTCCTAAACCTTCATATTGTCCGTAATTAATGTTCAAGAGCTTCAGAAACTTACCCTCATTCACATTTTTTGGTACTATGGGCCATTGGCGGCGAAGATTACGGCCCCACCCCTGGAAATGGGCGACTTCCTCTAAGGTCGGAGTCATTTCACAGTCAGCAAAATGAAACACATTGTTTTCAGGATCCCAATGCGGAATCAAAGCTTCGATCACATCCCTCCTGGGCTTGATCGTCATCATGTGAACCAAATGTCCCAAGTACTTCTTTATCTGGTTTCGCTCATATTCCTTAAAATCTCTCCACCAATCCCATAATAATTGTGGTATTTGATCAACAATAAGAAAATTCGGTATCCTTTCTGACCTGGCCTCTTTTCAAAGTTACCTATTTCCCCACTCATAGTGCACCTGTTTATCCAGACACAGGGTTAGTTTTTATTAAATATAATATTGACACAAAAATTCTAATTTCTCGGGTTTGACTCTATAAAAATAAAAAATAAAAAACAAACTATGAAACTAAAAAAAATTAAATTAGTAATAGTCATTAAATAAAAAGTAAAGGCCCAAATAATTTCTTTTTTTTTTTTGTAAAAACAAGTAAAAACTAATAAAAAATAAACTGGCTTCCCATTTCGCATTTTCGATGCAGGTTTCAAGGCTATTTCGACAAAAAGACCGTATGCAAGGGCAAAACTGGTTAAAAACTGACAAAGTGACTATATTATCATTATTTGAAAAAATAAAAAATAATAACTAATAGTCCATAGAAACCTTTTTTTTACTCTCTTTATTTTAATTTAAAATGGGGTTGAACCTGATGAAGGTTGCCTACGTATCTCATATCCGGTGAGAATTAAACCCATGTAGTTCGATTAAAAAAATTATTTTAAAAATTATAATTTTAAAACCCTTCAAACTTTTATATAAAAAAATGGGTACTTTATGGAAAAAAATAATAATAAAAAAAAAATCTTTTTCTCTCTCCTCTATTCAATCAATCTATCCTAAAGTCGGTCAACATTTGAGTGAAGCCTACCAAATAATATTTCATATAGCACATAAAGATGAACATGTTGGTCCGAAAAATTGGTACATGTCCTAGACGGGCCCGGCCCCTGTGCCGAGCCCCGCTAAGTCCAATGCATATGATTCAAATAAAGCGTAACCTACTATGGATATTCATTGCTTGTGGCTTGTTCTTCTAAGTTTTCAAATCCTAAAGGAGATGGTATCTAGACCTGGCTTACCCGGGTGGACAACCCGAGCCGAAGAGCGTCAAGCATCACCAGTAGTAGAACAACACTAGCTAGCTAACGGCTCTCTCGCCTAAACATGTGTGACTAAATCCTTCACCAGAAGCTGGTAGGCTAACTGGCTTTATCTCAAGACAGAAATTTTGTGATGCTGGTAGGCAAACACAACATAACTACCTATCAGAAGACTCAGAGGGGTATGAGAGAGGATACGGTTTATATCACAGTTCAAATAAATATTAAAGCAGTAAATAAGCGACAAATAGCACGTTAGGCTTCCCAACACAATAATATCCAAAACATGATAAAAGCCAAATAAGAATCAATATACAAAGCTCGAATTCTTATTAATTAGTCCCCAACCGAGTCGCTAGAGCTGTCACACCTCTTTTTTTTCACACAACCCTATTATGAGGTTGAGTTAGAAGAGTTTTTCCAATTAAAATGACGTTTTGAAAAGGGATTATTTATTATTTAGAGTCGCCACTTGGAATTGAGTTTTGGTGTTCCAAGTCACCTTTATTGAATCCCTTATCAAAAGGAAGATTTGACTCCTAATTTTATGGTCTACAAAACAGAAGACTGAGTAAGGAATTCTGTTGACTGAGGGGAAGGTGTAAGGCACCCCTCGAGTCCCGTGGTTCTAGCAGGGTCTCTTTATTAACTAATGTAAGGCTTAAATCAATTTTCAGCTATTCTTATATTTTATTGATTATGGCTTATTTATTAACGTTTAATTAATTATTATATTTTTATTAATTGTGTTCACCAGGATGCAGAACGCACACAAGGTAATTCTTTGAAATTAAATGTTAAACCAAGATACGGAATGTACACATGGTTAAAACATAATTATTTTTAAATTTAAAACATCGAGACTCGGGAATGCGCACATGACCCTTTATTACTTAAGTGTATCAATCCAAGGTTCATGTATGAACACATGGGCTAATAGCGTATTTAAAATATTTAATTACATTATCTCTTTTAAATCCGAAACGTTTACTTATGTGTTGTTTCTTTTACTTATCGCTATGAGTCTTGAGCTAATTCGTAACTCATCTTGCTTTCTCATTATTACAACTTTACTTAATCTTTATATTTTTGTTAATTGTTTTAACCTAAATGTGGTACGCACATAAGGTATTTCTTTGATGGGAGCTATTAAACCAAGGTACGGAATGTACACATGGTTAAAACATAATTATTTTAATTTGAAAGGTATCACTACTAGAAATCCGGAAAAAAACGACCACAAAAAGCGACCAGTGTTGGTCGCTTATTGGCCAAAAAGCGACCAAAAAGCGACCAAACGTGCCTGGTCGATATTAAGCTGGTCCCTTTATCTTAGGGACCAAAGTTGGTCGCTAATTAGTGACCAACTTTGGTCTCTCAAGTCAAAGGACCAAATATCCGGTAAAGACACTGGCGACCAACTTTGGTCGCTATATTATTTTAATATTATAAATTTTGCGACCAAAGTGTCACGACCCAAGTTCACCGACTGTGAACATGTCATGACGGCACCTAGTCCCCACGACCAGGTAAGCCTAATATTGCGGAAATATAATAATTGCGGAAAAAATAGAGGAAACCAAATTAAATACTAAAAGAAACTGTACTAAATGCCGCTCGGCATATACAACTCAATATCACAAGTTCAAAACAATCCCCGAACCCCGGAAACTCACGGGCAACACAGGCTACAGAAGCGAAAAGTAAAGGCTCCAAACTCCGGAATATCTAACAACCGGAAGAAGAAAAACTAAGTACTAGAGATAGAGTGAGAGGGAGACTCGTCGGTCTGCGGACGCAGCATATCTACCTCGAAGTCTCCGTAGTCCTCCCACCTCACTGATAATGCGCCTGAGTAGAGGTACCTGGATGATCTGCACATGAAAAACATGCGCAGGAAGGGCATGAGTACACCACAGCGGTACTCAGTAAGTGCCAAGCCTAACCTCGGTTGGGTAGTGACGAGGAAGGTTAGGGCCATACTGAGACAAAATATAATAATAACAATAATTAACGGTGTGATAATCTGACAGAAATAATAAATACAGCAGTGAAATAAGGTAGGTCAACGAGACAATAACAACCACAAAAGGACAGAGCAAACACAGAGTAAGTACAACTCAATACCAATGATAACAATGAGGGTCTCCTAGGATACCGTCCTGTAGCCCTTTCCTCAACTGTCCAGTGGATCTCCCGGGATACCGTCCCGTAGTCCAACTCGAATACCAAACCGAAAGATCTTCCGAGATACCATCCCGTAGTCCAACCATCAAAATGCAGGGGGATCTATCGGGAATCTAACCCGCAGTCCCAAAGTAAAAGTGCAGGGGGATCTACCGGGAATCGAACCCGTAGTCCCAAAGTAAACAACCAAGGGGGGGGGGGGCAGCTACCGGAATCCCACATCCGTAGTCCCAATGTAAATGCGCAACCACAGCCAGAAACAAACCAAGGAATAAAGCACGAAAGACAGAGCAACAGATAGAATTAGCCTAGCATGCTTCACGTAGTACAGTCAAACAACTTAAGCAATTAGGCAGTTAAGTCAGCTAAACATGCTTTCCAAATCCAGCATAAGTATAATTTCAAGTAGGATAAGGCAAGTAGTAAAGAAAGCTAAATATCAACAACTTAAGTGAAAACCAGATTTTCATCAATCGGCTCAAGTACGCGCTCGTCACCTCACGTACAAGGCACTCAAATATCAAGAAGACAATACTAAGGGGATAAGTCCCCCACACAAGGTTAGATAAGCCACTTACCTCGAACCGGCTCAATATCACTAGAAACTGCGCCTTTGCCACGAGTATCCGACTCCAAATGGCCCAAATCTATACAATTCAATTACATATCGTAAATAATATTGCAAACAACTGATTCCGCTATTAAAATTAAAGCTAGGGCGCGAAAATAGATAAAATGACCAAAATGCCCCTCAAGCCAAATTCTCGGAATCGAATAATTTTCACATTTTTAGAACCCTCGTACTCTCACGAGTCTAACCATATAAAAATCTCCCAAATCGGAGGTCAAATGCCCACTCAAAACTCAGTAGTCTAGCCAATGAAGTTTTACCGCAAATTATCCAATTTTTGGTCCAAAATTCGAATTCCAATGATGTATTTAGCTATATAATGATGAAATATAATGAAAAGGGATCAAGGAAACGTTACCCAATGATTTTCTCTTCAAAACCCACTCAAAATCGCCTTCTCCCGAGCTCTCAATCGATTTTAAAACTTATGAAATTAAACCCTCAAAATTGATATTTCTGAACAGTCATTTCCGCTTCTGCGGACAAGGGACCGCTTCTGCGGTCCCGCTTAAGCGGAAAGCCAGCCGCTTCTGCGGTTTTCATTAAAAGGGACAGGACCGCATCTGCGATAGCTGGGCCGCTTTTGCGGCTCCACTTCTGCGGAAGTGGCACCGCTTCTGCGGCTTCTGAGGAATGGGGCACAAGCCACTTCTGCGACGTCCAAGGCCGCTTCTGCGGCTCCGCTTCTGCGGTTCCCAAGCCGCCGAAGAAAATACAAGAAAGAAAAATACCAGCTGCAGCAATTACTTAGAAATTTCTCCCTTAACCACCCGAAATCATCCCGAGGCCCCCGGAACCTCAACCAAAAGCACCAATACCACCTAATATCTTATTCGAACTTTTACCAATCCTTAAAACACCTAAAACCACACTGGAAGTCCGAATAAATCAAAGATTCAAGCCTAAGAACTTCAAATTCCAACAAAACACACTTTCGATCAAAAACCTAACCAAACCTAACCAGAATGACCTGAAATTTTGCACACACATCCCAAATGACATGACGGAGCTATTGCAACTTCTGGAATTCCAATCCGACCCTCGGATCAAAAACTCACTATCGGACCGGAAACTTCAAAAATTCAAACTTCGGCATTTCAAGCCTAAATGAGCTACGAGCCTCCAAAATATATTCCGAACACGCTCCCAACCCCGAAATCACCTAACGGAGCTAACAGAACCATCGGATTTCCATTCCGAGGTCGTCTTCACACTGTTCTGATTACGGACCATTTTTCAACACTTAAGCTCTCATTTAGGGACTAAGTGTCCCAAAACTCTCCAAAACTTCACACCGAACTTCCCGGCATACCAAAGTGGCAGAAATGAATTTAGGGGAAGCAGTTAATGGGGGATTGGGGCGTAAATTCCAACAACGACCGGCCGGGTCGTTACACAAAGTTGGTCTCATTTGTGTAAATTTCATTTTTTTTATTTATTATTAATTATAAAGTAGCAACCAACTTTGGTCTGTATATGAAATATTATATTTTAAAATCTGGAAAATGGCGACCAATGTTGGTCGCTATACTATAAATTTTTTAATTATTTTTTTAAATAAGCGATCAAAGTTGGTCGCTAAATACATGAATTAATTTTTTTATTTTTTAATAAGCGACTAAACCTAGTCGCCATATTTCCAGAAATTGTTATTTTTCTGGTAAATATCGACCAATCTTGGTCGCTACTTGGGAAATCTGGGTTAAATAGCGACCAACCTTGGTCGCTATTTCATAGAAAATTATTTTTTTTAATAGAAATGCGATCAAATAGCGACCAAGGTTGGTCGCTTTTCTAGGTATATTGCTGGCAGGAACTGCCTCTTTTGGCAGCTACACCACCTGCCAGCTTACCAAAATTCCTAAATAGGCAAATATGCCAACAACAACAATTATAACGAACAAAGTATAAAGTTCAATAGAACTTTATACTTTAAGCTAATTAGCAAACTAATAAGTCAAATGTTATTACAGAACCATTCGAAAACCAATTGTATTTGTCTAGCATAAACTTATAAGTACAAAGACTGTTCTCTACATCATTATCATCACCGTCTGATGAACTTTCTTCACCATGACGGTATCTAGAATGGGCTATTTGTCGATGATGGGAAGAATGACCACGGGGAGGACGGGGGGAATGAGCACGGGGTAGGCGAGCCTCTGGCGATGACTCACGAGATCGGGGAATTGGAAAATTGCCAGAATCCAGGAGAGTTTTGATCTGCTCTTGCATGCCCTTGCACTGAGCTTGCATGCCAGAGTACTGCATATCTCTAAGCCCTTCTCTCTCCTTGGCGGCTTCTAGCTCGGATGTGAGCTTTGCCACAGTCTCCCGCATAGAGGAGAGGCTCTCCCCATCAAGTTGCTCAGCTTGGGAGGAAGTCCCTATTCCTTGCATTCCACACTTATAGCGATGGAATTTCTTATTAGGAAGCCCGTATACCTTCCCCCCTTTTGGACCGCCAGCAGCCTGCGTCCACATTCTCTCAGCATCCTCGTCCGATAGTTGGATTGGCGCGCCGGACTCATTAGGTGGCTGACTGCGTATGAATTGCTCCACTTCAGCTGTGAAGCGACCCTATAAGAAAAATAATATGTGAATTACTATTTCCAAATTTATATAAAAGTAAATCAAAATTCTTAATGAAAAGTGAAAACTTACATGTACAGTCAAGGCTCGGCCCTCGACCCACCTTTCTTGGTCCGTCTCTTTATTCTTCTTCACAATATGAGTCTCCTTGAAGAGCTCATCTTGGTTCATCGGACGCCCCAACTTTTTTTCCTGAAAACTCATAAATTTTAGTTAATAAACAGAATACATATACTAAGAAAATTAAAATAAATTAAGCAATTACGTACCATTCTTCGTTTTATCGTCCCTAGGCTGACCGCACCTCCAGTGTGCAAGGATCCTTCCTTCTCAGATGCCCGGGCTTTCTTTCCTTTTTCGCTCTTCTCTAAGAACTCTGCTGTAAGCCATTGCCTTTGCAAATCATCCCATAAATCCTGAAGCATCCAACCAGGCTTCTGGTTCAACTGCGTATCTTTGGAGAAACAGTGGGACAACCGCTTTCGAGCTTTGAGATGGAAGTTTGCAGCCACTTCCGCGCTATAGCGGTGTTCCCATACACACTTGCTCTGTAATTCAAAAGTCAAGTAATATGGAAATATTATAAAAGCTATATTCGATATATTATACTTAGCTTTTATTAGCTAATAATTATTCAAAAGTTAAGTGCATTAACTGCTTATAATATAATATTAGCTAAAAGCTAATAAATGATTATACTGCTTAAAAGAATATTTATACCTTAAATTGATTGAAGATTGCCTCCTTGAGAGCGAATGGGAATTCACTCCAAGTCGCATAAGGACCATCATAAAGCTTTCTGGTGGCTTTGGTGATGATCCTTGTAGTAACATTACTAGGGATGAACCTGCAATTTTATTAAAAAAGATACATTAATATCTTAGTAAAACTGTACTAAACAAAAAAAGTTAAAATAACAAATAACTCTTACCCGTCACCCTCAGGGACTATGATGATCCTGCCATTCATCATAATGCACCTCCCCGTCATTAGCAGCATCATTGTCCGAAGCATGTACATCGGAGGCATGTGTGGAAGGTGTAGGGGGGTCAAAGCTAGTATCTCGCAGGCGAAGGCCTGCAATAGATGGAGTCCCAGATGAAGATGGCTGCGAGCCCTGGGACTGCGAGCCCTGTGAGTGCGACATAGCTGTATGGGCCGCAAGTGGATGAGACAGAGATAGCTGTGACCCGAGTGGCTGTGAAACGGATGGCTGTGATCCATGTGGATGTGACATGGATAGATGCGATCCATGAGCTGCTGATGGATGCGATCTATGTGGATGTGAGACAGGTGGACTGTATGTAGGTCGTACAGTTCTATGGCCCTGTGAAGAAAGACCTGGCGTCTGCACGAAGGTGTAGGGCTGGACATGTGCTGGCAGCTCAGAATAGCCTTGGGGTGGAGGCGCAGGCGCAGGCACAGGCATCTGTGAAGAGGCAGGAACGGATTGAGTAGTACCTTCTACCCTCCTCTTTTGTTTCCTAGGCTTTTCTCTACCCTGAGAACCAGTAGGATCACTGTTACCTCGACCCTTGCCTAACATCTGCATGACATAATACAAAGTTAGATTGAAACATATAAAGAAACTAGCTATAACATGAGTTATTAAAGAAACCAACTTTTTAAAGCTGATCGACGTATAGTTCCTCGTTTGAGAATTCTTCTTCCTCACTAGTTTGAGCTTCATCAGTTGATTCTTCTTCCTCGTTTTCTATAATTCTTACTTCATCCATATCAACTTCTTCCAATATGTGTTCAGGATGTTCCAAATCATTTTCTAAACTTCGTCCACTATTTGGTGAACGCTGGAGATATTGTTTTGATATGCAACATCTAACACATTCTCGACTTCTACCCTACCTATAGGCTTAGTTTTTATTATAACCCACCAATCAGCCTTATTCCGCCGCAATGGATAAGGAGCATAATACACTTGCCTAACAATATGTGCAATTATGAAAGGATCATAGCGATCATACTCCCTCGTATGATTAACCTCAATTATGTTGTATTGATTGTGTACTCTTGTACCTCTTGTTGGATGTGGGTCAAACCACTTGCATCTAAAGAGTATCAATTTCTTATTTGGCCAACTTGTATATTCTAGTTCTATTATTTCTTTGAGCACACCATAATAATCAATATCTCCATCTTGGTTGCCATCACCACCTTGAACCCACACCCCACTGATGTTGCTATTTTTATTTTTAGAGCAATCCTCTGTATGAAACTTATAACCATTCACAACGTACTTAGACATGGTTGTGACCTCAACCCCAGGTCCCCAAGATACATCTTTCAAAAATTGATTTACACCATTATTTGGATCATTTACCTACAAATCGTTAAATAAATTCATAAGTTAGCATAACTTCCAAACATTGTTTACCTACATAGTGTTAGAATATTTTAAGGAGAAACTTACAAATTGTTTGAACCACATATCAAATCTCGTATATACAGCATCATGGCCAAATTGACCCACAAAGTAACTGTGACACATCAAATATTTTTAGTAGTTGCATTGAGATGTAATCACAGTAATTTTCAGATTTTGATAACTACTAAATCAATACTTACTTGACATATGGTACAACTTCAGGACAATTTAGCAACACGTGAAGTGTAGCTGACTTGTACTCCATATCACTCAAACTTCTCTTTGTAACATCCTTAGAACATCGGCCTGGTTGATTGAATATGGACATAGGCGGATATAATGGATCATTCCTAAGGTCGACCGTGTGCCTGTTGGGCCTATTCCTAGCACATGCCACATTACTCTCAAAATAATAAGAACAAAAATGGGCAGTTTCCTTCGCAAGATAAGCTTCGCATATAGATCCTTCAATCCTATTCCTCTGCTTAACAAATTGTTTGCATTTGCCAATTGTCCTACATAATTTCAGGTTAGCGAAGAAAATTTGTTTAAATTAAAATAGAAAATTACATCAAACCTAAAATATTACCTCTCAAAGGGATACATCCATCTGCATTGAACAGGCCCTCCAAGTCGTGCCTCGTGTACAAGGTGGATTGGAAGGTGTTCCATCACATCAAAAAACCCACATGGAAATATCTTTTCCATCTTAGTAGAAGTTACACGAATGTTTTGATCCATCCGTTGTAGGTTTTCTTCCCTTAATGTGGAAGAACACAAGTCTTTGAAAAACAAACTAATCTCTGTGATGGGTTTCCAGATTCGTTCAGGCAAACCAGAAAATGCAATAGGCACTAAGGTCTCCATGAAAACATGACAATCATGACTTTTCAAATGGCTCAACTTCCCTACCTCCATATCAACTTTTTTCCCAAAATTCGACGCATAACCCTTAGGCATCTTCAACTTCGTTACCCAATCACAAATCTGCCGTCTTTCCTCCAAAGTGAATGTGTAACTTGCTTTGGGCTTGAACACCTTACCATTGTTTGCTGTCTGCAAGTATAATTCAGGCCGCCTGCAATATTCTTGTAAGTCCATTCTAGCCTTCGCATTATCCTTTGTCTTACCTTTAACATCCATCACTGTGTTGAACAAATTGTCAAAATAGTTCTTCTCAATATGCATGACATCAAGGTTGTGACGGAGAAGATTATCCTTCCAATACGGCAACTCCCAAAATATACTCTGTTTCGTCCAATTATGAGTAACACTGTATCCGGGGAATTTATAAGGTGGAACTTCAGTAACTTTACTGAAGTTCTGACCCTCTCCCAAATTTCCTCACCTGAAAGTATCAGAGGTGGGAAATCACATTCGAATTTATTCCTTTTAAATGCATTTTTCATCCTTCTAAACTCATGATCAGGAGGCAAGAATTGACGATGACAATCAAACCATGATTGCTTTCGGCCATATTTCAAAGTGAACGCTTTACTATTTTCCATGCAGTAAGGACAAGCTAGCTTACCAGCAGTCATCCACCCAGACAACATTCCATACGCAGGAAAATCATTAATTGTCCACATTAAATTAGCACGCAAAATGAAATTCTGCTTGGTTGATATGTCATATGTTTCAACACCATCGTACCACAATTGTTTTAGCACATCAATCAAAGGTTGCAAATATACATCAATCAAACTTTTCGGCTTACGTGGACCGGGGATAATACAATTTAAGAATATGTACGGACTAGTCATGCACAACTCGGGTGGTAGATTATAAGGTGTAAGAAAGACAGGCCAACATGAATATGGTGTGGTAGATGCAGAAAAAGGCGTGAAGCCATCCGCACACAGACCTAATCGAACATTCCTTGGTTCACTAGCAAAATTTAGATATGTCCTATCAAAGTGCTTCCAAGCTTCTCCATCTGAAGGATGACACATAACACCAGGTGGTCTTCTATTTTCAAAGTGACATCTCATATGAGGAGCAGAACTCATCGACGCATATAACCTCTTTAACCTAGGTATAAGAGGTAAATAATGCATCGACTTGATAGCGACCATATTCCCACTGGAAAGCCTCTTGAAATGAAGCTTTCCGCAAAATTTACAACTGTCCAAACCTGCATCATCTTTATAATATAACATGCAACCATCTTCACAACAATTAATTCCCAATGACGAAAGTCCTAACTTAGAAGCTAATCTCTTTGCCTTGTAGAAATCACCAGGTAATTCGATATCAGGGCCAACTAGTTCATGCATAAAGTCAATGAAGGAGTCCATGGCTCCTAGAGAAATATTCCAATCAGATTTCATACTTAGTAATCTAACTGCAACAGACAACTCAGAGTGCGAACTTCCGTTACGTAGTGGACGACTAGCTTCCTCTAAAGCTTCATAAAAATGTTTTGCGTCATCATTAGGAGTTTGTTCAACATTTTCGTTGGACTCAAACCCAAAGTGCATCCCAAAAGCATCCGCAACCATATCATGAATTCTAGAATCACGATTTGTATTCTCCACCGACCTACTACTTTCACCCACAACCATGTTATGAAATATTCCATGGCTACCATCGATCTCTCCATGACAAGTCCACACAAAGTAATTCGCTATAAACCCCTTACTATAAAGATGAACCTTAACTTCCTCCGGTGTTTCAAACTTTATACAGTCGCACCTAACACAAGGGCACCTAATTACTCCTTCACTTATGTATGGCGGAAGTGACATTGCGTGTCTAATAAATTCATCAACCCCTTCTATAAAATCCTCCCGCAATCCCCGCCGATTAGGATAATTTCTATTGTACATCCAAGTACGATGTTCCATCTATATAAATAAAGCAAGAACAAATTAATTTAGATATAATGTATTCTTATTTAGGACAATGTATTTACAAGTACTCTTATTTTTGTATTGCTAATGTATGAATTGTTTCTTTTCACAATTTAACTCAATATAAATTAATACAAGAACTAAAAGATCATAATTTCTACCTTAATTTCATAAATCTAATGTAGTTCAAACCAAAAACACTAATACTAAATAAACAAAAATTCTGAAAAATTACATAAAATTATATAGCAAAAATTAAAAATTAAAAAGCTAAGAAGGTAGATTACTAACCTTGGTAGATTAAAAGGAGGATTAAAACAGTGGTGGAAAGGGGCGGGAGACAGCAGCTCCGGCGATATTGGTTGCAGCGGCTCCGGCGGCACTGGTAGCGGCGACAGTGGTAGCGTCGACAGTGGTAGTGGCGGTAGCAGCTCCGGCGACAGTGGCAAGGGGTGGGGGGATTGATTTGTGTAAGGGAATATGTGGAGAGAGAGTTTGGGAAATTTTTTGGTAAGAAAATAACATTTTGGTAGGGCAACCCGATTTTGACTCTGGATTAAAACATAGTGACCAACTTTGGTCGCTATTCATGGTAGCAAATAGATATTGACTAATTTGACCAACATAGCGACCAAACTTGGTCGCTATTTTTTGACCGTTTGACCAAAATGGCGACCAAAGTTGGTCGCCATATATAAAGCAAAAATAAATTATTTTAAGTTTAATTTAAAAATAAATTTAGGGTTTTAATTCATTTTAAACTAAGTGTATAATATATATATATATATATATATACACACACTAAGTGTATAGTGTATACTATATATATACTAAGTGTATAGTATATATATGTAGATATAGTATATTCGATATAATATTACCTAATACGCTTATACTTAGTGCATAGTACAGCGTAACTATATATATTACATATATATATAAGCCATATTCGATATAATATTACCTAATACACTTATACTTAGTGCATAGTACAGCGTAACTATATATATTACATATATATAAGTCATATTCGATATAATATTACCTAATACGCTTATACTTAGTGCATAGTACAGCGTAAGTATATATATTACATATATATAAGCCATATTCGATATAATATTACCTAACACGCTTATACTTAGTGCATAGTACAACGTAAGTATATATATTACATATATATAAGTATAGCGTAACTATATATATTACATATATATAAGCCATATTCGATATAATATTACCTAATACGCTTATACTTAGTGCAAAGTACAGCGTAAGTATATATATTACATATATATAAGCC
>NW_017674599.1:83247-85732 GCF_001879085.1 Nicotiana attenuata
CACTTATATATTATGAAATGGGATCGTGTGGCACGCCGTCCACTTATATATATATTATGAAATGGGATCGTGTGGCACGCCGTCCACTTTTACATTATGAAATGGGATCGTGTGGCACGCGGTCCACTTATGAATTAAGAAATGGGATCGTGTGGCGCGCCGACCACTTATATATATGAGCTATGGTATTGAGATAGTATCGTCGTTATATTCGTTGATCTGTATTCGCTGTATTTTCCCCGAGCATGCCCCCTTCCCCTTTTTAGTTGATATTCTCTGTTGTTATTTCTGTTGCCTTTGTATATATATATATATATCTGCACAGGCTGTTTTTGGTAGGTCTTGTGTAGCCTCGTCACTACCTCGCCGGGGTTAGGCCAGGCACTTACCAGCACATGGGGTCGGTTGTGCTGATGCTACACTTCTGTGCTTTTTGCACAGATCATAGTACCGGAGCAGGAGCTTTTGGACAACAGTAGGAGAGTTGGGAGCTTACTTCAGTCTAGAGATTTTCGAGGTAGCTTGCTGGCGTCCGCATGGCCCGGAGTCTCTCTTATCTCTGTCTTTCGTTTGATTTCCCTTGTATCGGATCAGACAGTACTGTATTCTTATTCAGACTTTGTTTTTAGCATTCAGTAGAAGTTCGTGAGTTAGTGACACCAGATCTGGGTAGAGGTGTATTTGAATTTCCGCACTTGGTTTCAGTTATTTATGTATCGAGACTTCCGCTTTTATATTAATTGCCTCGTTCTTCTTTATACTGTTAATGATGTTGAGAGAAATGTTAAACTAATTGGCTTGCCTTGCTCCTATCAGTAGGCGCCATCACGACTCCCGAGGGTGGGAAATCTGGGTCGTGACAAGTTGGTATCAGAGCACTAGGTTACATAGGTCTCACAACTCCCGGACAACCTCAGTAGAGTCTGAGGGATCGGTACGGAGACGTCTGTATTTATCCCCCAGAGTTAGGAAAAGTTTCACTTTTGTTCGTTCCTGTCGTGCGGTTCTGTTTCTCAAATACTGATTGTCTTTCTACTCTGTTCTTTCGCAGATGGCGAGAACACGTGCTTCCTCTTCTACCGCACAGCAGCCCGAGCCCCCAGCAGCAGCTCCTGCGAGGGGCAAAGGCCGAGGCCGTGCCAGAGGCCGAGGCCGGGGCAGAGCTCAGCCCCGAGCAGCAGTCCCAAGGTGGAGCCTCATGTTGATTATGATGAGGAGGCTCCAGCCCCAGCAGCTCCGGTGGGCCCAGCTCAGGTCCCAGAGGGGTTCATAGCCACCCCAGTTCTTCAGGACGCTCTGGTCAGATTGGTAGGCTTTGTGGAGAGCGTCACTAGAGCGGGTTTGCTTCCAGTAGCACCAGCCACTTCTCAGGCTAGAGGAGGGGTTCAGACTCCTGCTACACGTACTCCGGAGCAGGTAGCTCCCCAGGCACAAGTTCCAGTGGTTCAGCCAACGGTGGCAGTTCAGCTGGGTATTATGACTCAGACCGGCGATGGAGCGGCTATGTCCTCAGATGCTTTATGGAGGCTTGATAGGTTCTCCATGCTTTTCACCACCACCTTCAGTGGCACTTCTTCAGAGGATCCACAGGATTTCTTATTCAGCTGCCATGAGATCCTTCGGACTATGGGTATTGTGGAGACTAATGGGGTCGACTTCGCCACCTTTCGACTGGCAGGATCCGCCAAGACTTGGTGGAGGGACTATTGTTTATCCAGACCAGCAGGGTCGCCATCATTGACTTGGGACCAGTTTGCAGAGTTGTTTTTGGAGAAGTTTCTCCCAGTTACTCAGTGAGAGGCTCTTCGCAGGCAGTTCGAGCGCCTCCAGCAAGGCTCTATGACAGTCACACAGTATGAGACTCGATTCATTGATCTGGCACGCTATGCTGTTGTTATACTCCCCACCGAGAGAGAGAGGGTGCGGAGGTTTATTGATGGATTGATTCAGCCGATCCGTCTCCAGATGGCTATGGGAGCTGGTAGTGAGATTTCTTTTCAGGAGGCGGCCAATACGGCCCGTAGAGTTGAGATGGCTCTTGCACGGGGAGGTGGTCATGGGTCAGACAAGAGACCCCATCATGCAGGTAGATTCTGTGGTACCTCGTCTGGAGGTGGGGATTCTTATGGTAGAGGCTATCTTCCGAGGCCCTTTCAGTCAGCCCTACATGTCTCACATGGTACTTCAGGTGGTCGTGGCTCTCAGCCGCAGTCTTCTGACCAGTAGCTTTTCAGTTCACCATCAGCACCTATCAGCGCACCACCACTCCGTTATTCTCAGCAGCCGAGGGCTTGTTATACGTGTGGTGACACGAGGCATATTGCCAGGTATTGCCCTCGAGCTTCTGACAGCTCTCAGCAGCAGGGTCCTCGTCCTATGATTCAGGCATCAGGTGATCCACAGGCTGCCCAGCCAGCTAGAGGCGGGGGTAGAGGCCATAGAGGTGGAGGTAGAGATCATAGAGGTGGAGCTCGGACCGTCAGAG
>NW_017674599.1:86079-91521 GCF_001879085.1 Nicotiana attenuata
GTGTTGATTTATTGCTTTTAGACATGGTAGATTTCGACGTTATATTAGGGATGGATTGGTTGTCCCCATATCATGCTATCTTGGATTTTCACGCCAAGACCGTGACCTTGGCTTTGCCAGATTTGCCCCGATTGGAGTGGAGAGGGACCCCAGGTCATGCCACCCGCAGTGTTATTTCATATGTGAAGGCTCGACGCATGGTCGAGAAGGGGTTTTTAGCTTATCCAGCGTATGTTCGTGATTCCAGCACAGAGGTCCCTTCTATTGACTATGTTCCTATTGTTCGGGAGTTCCCCGAGGTTTTCCCTTCAGACCTGCCGGATATGCCGCCCGACAGGGATATTGATTTCTGTATTGACCTGGCCCCAAGCACGCAGCCCATTTCCATTCCACCGTATCGCATGGCCCCGCCAGAGTTGAAAGAGTTAAAGGACCAGTTGCAAGATTTGCTAGAGAAGGGTTTCATCAGACCTAGCATTTCGCCTTGGGGTGCGCTAGTGTTCTTTGTGAAGAAAAAGGATGGATCGATGAGGATGTGCATTGATTACCGGCAATTGAACAAAGTGACGATTAAGAACAAGTATCCACTGCCGAGGATTGACGATTTGTTCGACCAGCTTCAGGGTGCAAGGGTATTTTCAAAGATAGACTTGAGATCTGGCTACCACCAGCTGAGGATTAGGGCGTCTGATGTCCCTAAGACAGCATTCCGCACTCGGTACGGGCATTATGAGTTTTTGGTCATGTCATTTGGGTTGACCAATGCCCCAGCAGCATTCATGGAGTTGATGAACCGAGTGTTCAGGCCATATTTGGACATGTTCGTGATAGTCTTTATTGATGATATTTTGGTGTACTCCCGCAGCCAGGAGGAGCACGAGCAGCACCTTAGGGTGGTTCTTCAGACTCTGAAGGATAGTCACTTATACACTAAGTTCTCGAAGTGTGAGTTCTGGTTGAGTTCGGTTGCATTTCCGGGTCATGTCGTATCAGCAGAGGGTATTCAGGTGGACCCGAAGAAGATTGAGGCAGTCAAGAACTGGCCTCGACCAGCATCAGCCACTGAGATTCGGAGTTTCTTGGGGTTAGCAGGTTATTACCGCCGGTTCGTAGAGGGATTTTCATCTATAGCAGCCCCGATGACCAGATTGACCCAGAAGGGTGCCCTGTTCAGATGGTCGGACGAGTGTGAGGCGAGCTTTCAGAAGCTCAAGACAGCTCTAACTACAGCACCGATATTGGTTTTGCCCACAGGCTCAGGGCCTTATACAGTTTATTGTGATGCTTCCCGTATTGGACTTCGTGCAATATTGATGCAGGATGGCAGAGTCATTGCTTATGCTTCGAGGCAGTTGAAGATCCACGAGAAGAATTATCCGGTTCATGATCTAGAGTTGGCAGCCATTGTTCATGCTTTGAAGATTTGGAGGCATTACCTATACGGTGTGACGTGTGAGGTGTACACCGATCACAAGAGTCTTCAGTACTTGTTCAAGCAAAAGGAGTTGAATCTGAGGCAGAGGAGGTGGTTGGAGTTGCTGAAGGATTATGATGTTACTATCTTATACCACCCGGGTAAGGCCAATGTGGTGGCCGACGCATTGAGTAGGAAGTCCGCCAGTATGGGTAGTCTTGCTTATATTCCGGTCAGCCAGAGACCGCTTGCTTTGGATATTCAGGCCTTGGCCAATCGATTTGTGAGGTTGGACATTTCTGAGCCTAGCAGAGTGTTAGCTTGTACGGTCGCTCGTTCTTCATTATTGGAGCATATCCGTGATCGACAGTTTGATGATCCCCATTTGTGTGTCCTGAGAGACACGGTGCAGCGTGGAGGTGCCACAAAGGTGACCTTAGATGATGATGGTGTTTTGAGATTGTAGGGGCGAGTTTTTGTGCCCAATGTCGATGGGATTTGAGACTTGATCTTAGCGGAGGCCCATAGTTCCCGGTATTCTATTCACCCGGGCGCCGCGAAGATGTATCAGGACTTGCGGTAGCTTTATTGGTGGCGCAGGATGAAGAAGGATATTGTTGCATATGTGGCTCGATGTTTGAACTGTCAGCAGGTTAAGTATGAGCATCAGAGACCTGGTGGTTTGTTTCAGAGGATTGAGCTCCCCGAGTGGAAGTGGGAGAGGATTACCATGGATTTCGTTACTAGACTCCCGATGACTCGGAAGAAGTTTGATGCTATTTGGGTCATTGTTGATAGGCTGACCAAGTCAGCACATTTTATTCCGGTTGCAGCCACTTATTCATCGGAGAGGTTAGCTGAGATCTACATCTGAGAGATCGTTCGCCTTCATGGGATGCCGGCATCTATCATTTCGGACCGGGGTACGCCATTTACCTCACACTTCTGGAGAGCAGTTCAGCAAGAGTTGGGCACCCAGGTTCAGTTGAGCACAGCATTCCACCCTCAGACGGACGGCCAGTCCAAGAGGACTATTCAGATATTGGAGGATATGCTCCGAGCCTGTGTCATTGATTTTGGAGGCTCGTCGGATCAGTTCTTGCTTTTAGCGGAGTTTGCCTACAACAACAGCTACCAGTCGAGCATCCAGATGGCTCCTTATGAGGCTTTATATGGTAGGCGGTATCGGTCTCCGGTTGGATGGTTTGAGCCGGGAGAGGCTCGTTTGTTCGGCTCAGTCGCGGCAAAAGAGTTATGCGGATCGTAAGGTTCGAGATGTAGCTTTCATGGTTGGTGAACGGGTCTTGCTCCGAGTGTCGCCTATGAAAGGCGTGATGAGATTTTGGAAGAATGGCAAGCTTAGCCCTAGGTTCATCGGCCCGTTTGAGATTCTTGATCGAGTGGGTGAGGTGGCTTACAGACTTGCGTTTCCACCTAGCTTATCAGCCGTGCACATAGTTTTCCATGTATCCATGCTTCGTAGGTATCACGGCGATCCTACCCATGTGTTAGACTTCAGTACTGTCCAGTTGGACAAGGACTTATCATATGAGGAGGAGCCGGTAGCTATTCTAGACCGGCAGGTTCGTCAGTTGAGGTCTAAGGTTTTTCTTCTGTTCGTTTTCAGTGGAGAGGTCAGCCTCCTGAGGCATCGACCTGGGAGTCCGAGTCTGATATGCGGAGCCGTTATCCCCATCTTTTTCCTGACTCAGGTACTTCTTTCTCTTGTCCGCTCGAGGACGAACAGTTGTTTTAGAGGTGGAGAATGTGACGACCCAAAGGGTCATCACCTGTATTCCTACTCACTCTTTATTTCTGAGGCCGTGAAAACCTCACTTGGGGGTTGCCTCGAGTTTGTGTGCGCAGTCCGGGCGCGTAGCCGGAACGTTTAAATATGAATTTGTGAAAAAAATAATAAAATTTTGATGTTTTAATTGATTAAGTTTGACTTCGGTCAACGTTTTGGGCAAAAGGACCCGGACTCGTGAATCGACAGTCCCGGAGGGTCCATAGGGAAATATGAGACTTGGGGGTAAGCCCGGAATCAAATTCCGAGGTCCCGAGTCCGAGGAATGAATCTTTACGTGAAATTGTTTTCTGAAAATAATTAAAGAATTGGAAAGTGTTATTTGTTAGAAGACTGTACTGTTGGCCTCGTATTTTGGTTCCGACACCCGGCACAAGTCTTAAATATGAGTTAAGCAATTGCTGTGAAGTTTGGTTAGATTTGGATGTCATTTGACGTGTTTCGAGCTAGAAGCAGTAAAATTGATGTTTCATGGAAATTGGGAGGAAATCATGGGTCTTGAGGCCTAATTCGATGTTGTTTTGGCGATTTGATCGCACGGATGAGTCCGTAGGATGTTTTTGGAGTTATGTACATGTTTGGTTTGGAGCCCCGAGGGCTCGGGTGAGTTTTGAGTGGGTCCCGGGAGGGTCTTAGACTAAGGTATCAGAAACTTGCAAGTCCAGGTGTTGCAGGCCCCCAGCGCGGCCGCGGTCCGCGCTGGAAGCCCCGCGGCCGCGGTGCATTTCTGCGCGTTCCGCGTGGCTAGGTTCAGAGGGCCAGTGAATTCTAGGTCGACCAGCGCGGCCGTGCACCAAATCAGTGCGGTCCGCGCTGGGAGATTCAGAGAGTGGGTCTTGGGTCCATCCAACCAGCGCGGCCGCGCACCAAATCAGTGCGGTCCGCGCTGGGTAGGTTCAGAGAGTCATTTTTTTCTTCCCTTCCTCGGCGCGGCCGCGGGGCATTTTTGTGCGGTCCGCGCCGGGTCTCCAGTACAGTATATAAAGTCGGGATTTTCTGTCATTTTTCACTTTTTCAAAACCCAAAACATAAGAGGCGATTTTCAAAACGATTCTACTTCTTCAAAACGATTGGTAAGTGATTTCTAACTTATTTTCTTTACTCCTTAACATCTTTAAACATAATTTCAACTTCAAAACAAAGATTTTAATGGGGGAATTTGGGAATTTAGGGTAGAACTAGGGTTCCTAAATTTGGGGGTTTTGGACCTCAATTTGAGGTCCGATTCCAAAATAACTTATATATTTGAGTTCATGGGGGAATGGGTAGTCGGGTTTTGGTTCGAACCTCGGGTTTTGACCACGTGGGCTCGGGGGCATTTTGGGGATTTTTGAACAAACTTTGGTAAATTTCGTTTTCATGCATTCAAATTGATTCAAGTAGAATGTGTTAATACACTCGAGTAATTTGTGACTAGATTCGAGCGGTTTGGTGGTGAATTCGAAGGGTAAAGCGATACTAGAGGCTTGAGTTGAGTTTGGAGCATTAGAGGTAAGTGTTTGATCTAACTTTGGCTTGAAGGAATAGGATTAGAGTGTTATTATTTGCTAATTGCTAAATGATCGAGTACGGTGTATAGGCATAGTGACGAGTATCTGTACACCGGTGTCTAGCATGACCGTGGGTCCTTGTATGTACTTATCCTGATATTGCTATGACTCATCCATGTTAATTGATGTATTCTATGCAATGTGAAGAGTATGAGGACTAATTTCGAATTGTAAATTCTTTGGAGCGTTGGCTCGAATGATAAGAAGACTATTGAGTAAGAAATGAAAGGAATAGAAAGTGATGTGATTAATCCCTTGCCGGGATGGTTTGAGTATATTGATTATCTCCCTTGCCTGGGTGTGAAAATATTGTTGTTGCTCCCTTGCCGGGATTTAGCTGTTAATTGTGTAATTCCCTCGCCGGGACATTTCTTATTATTTGTTTATCCCCTCGCCCCGTTTGGTTGTGATTACTGTTTGGGTGAGGAAGAGTGATAATGCACGAAGGGTCATTCCGTGCCATGTTTTGATTATATTTGCACGAAGGGTCATTCCGTGCCATGTTTTGATTATACTTGCACGAAGGGTCATTCCGTGCCATACTTGATTATTATGCACGAAGGAACATTTCGCGCTCTGATTTGATTATAATTGCACGAAGGATCATTCCGTGAAATGATATGAGAGTTATGTGAGGGAAAGCACGAAGGGTGATGCCGTGCACTTTATTT
>NW_017674600.1:0-3975 GCF_001879085.1 Nicotiana attenuata
AATATACGCCCACATCAAATATAGCTGCAAAATGGACAACGACAAATGATAACATGTGAAATTACCACTATGAAGTTTAGAAAAAACACATTACACAACTACAAAACAGCATGACAAAAACTTAAGCATATTCAGTTTTAGCAAATAAGCTAAAAAACTTCAGCAGTTTACTATGAATAAAGCTATACTACAAAAAATAAGCTGAACTTTTGGGAAATACAGTTGAAAACCAATTCAAAAAACAAACTTAATAACTTACTTCATCCGCAAGATCAGAGTCAGGATCCATAAGCTCGGTAAAAAATGATTTTGGAATATCAAGTCCAGCTAATTTGAATCGATTGGAATCATATTCACTGGCATCCATCTCCAATCACTCTTTAAATCTTTGCATCAATCCGCTGTCTTGATAAACATAATGGAAGGGACACCTTCTTCTATTCTTTCCTACTATCCAATCTTGCCCCCTTTGCTTTTTCTTATAAACTACATAAGGAGATTTCAACCAAATACTCTCCATACGCATCCTTTTCCCTTTTTTATCTCGTTTTCCATTTGCTTGCTCTTCATGCTGTTCCGTCACCACTAACTGCTGCTGTTCAGCAGCAGGGGGAAACTACAGCCATCGTGGCAGATGCTTGACCAATTCCCTGTTGTTCATGACGTTCTTCTGTCTCTTCACGAACAATAACAGCAGCAGAATTACCTTCTGAATCAGCACCTTGTGTACTACCAAGTGAAAATGAACAAAAATTGAAGTTGGGGATATCATTGGTGTCACACATAGGAGAACTAGAAATCTTCCTTCTCTTAGGTTTTGGAAGAAGTTCCGATGCATCAGCTGAGATCTGCAAAAGCAAGGAAAATATAAACATAAATAAAACTGATAGAGAACACACATTAGGCAAAAAAAGCCAGTAATCGAATTGCAGAAAATAATTACCTGGTCTAAGTGTTGCGACACAGATGGTGTTTTCATTCCAACAGATCCTGTATCTTCATGCAAAAAAAATTAATAAATAATACTGACTAAATTTTATAAAATAATACCAACACACTTCACACCTGTCTGTGAGTCAACAGGTGTGAATATATGTATTTCTCCTTTTTCATATTGCTGCAGAATCTCACCCAATTCTTTTCGACCTGCCTCCAGTAATTCTGAAAAATCATTCAAAAACATAAAAAAGAAAATAAAATATGTAAAATTTCAAAATGTAAAAAATATACTTCGATCAAATATAATAAATTCATGATCTATAGAATACCTTTACGTTTTTCTTCCACTGTGGTTTTTCCAGGCTGCATGCCTTTCTCAATATCAGCATTTCCAGCATCATTCAATTCTGAACCAACGTCGACGACCATTGCAGTATTCTCTGGAAGGTTTTTCTCAAATCTACCTTCATTCAATTGAGCATCACCAGAGAATTTTTGAGTTGTGGCAATTGAACCACAACTAGTTTCAACTTCCACTGCATATTCATAAAAGAGAGGGAATAGATCAACTAGTTTTTCTATATATAAAACATAGAAAAAATTTATACCTGTAGTGAAAATTTCACTACAGGATATTATAAAAAAAACAGTTAAAACTTCAACTCTAAGAAGGCTGAAGTTAGCCAGTCACAAAAAAAAACTTCAACAGTTACAAAAAAAACTTCAGCTCTAGAGCTGAAGTTTGACAGTTTTAAAAAAAACTTCAGCTCTCGACAGTTATAAAAAAAAAATTCAGCTCTATAGCTGAAAGTTCACCAGTTACTAAACCAAAACATTCACTAAAAAACATGCTTTGTACTTTGTACCTGTAGTAACATTTTCCTGTGTAGCACCACCTAGAAGTTCATTGCAAATCGCTATTACTCCTGCATACCGATCGTCTTTCAGAATTAAAGTACCAACAAGTGCTTGATCACTTTCCGAAGCACAACTCGGTGCATGTTTTTCAGTGCCAACAATTTGATCATCTGCACCTTTCTCTCCACCTTTACTCTGTCTACAAACATTCAGTTGTTCCTCTCCACCTTGTTGTTGAACAAGTTCAACGCCTTCAACAGCCGCTTCATTATGTGTAGCATTATCATCTGCGACTTTACGCAATGCATCATGAGCAGTATGTTCTTCAGTCTCAACAACTTGATTATGTGCACCTTCCTCGCTTCCAATATTCTCAGTTGATAAATGTGCTTCATCATTTACATATCTGCTCAATCTATCAGCACTGTAACATTGCTCTTGAACTTGTTCTTGAACATTTTGATCGCCTTCAAAAGCCGATGGATCTTTGCAACAGTCATTCATCCTATCATATTCTCGATCCATTCCATTTGATTTGTTGACAATCGTAAACAACTGTTCAAACTTCTCATCGAAATATTCCTAGAAAAAAATTACTAACAATGATTAATTTGAAATAAAATCAGCACAAATAAAAAGTCTTCTCTATAAATTAGCTTACCTTCACTTTTACAAAAACCGCATCCACAATAGCAGTTTGCTCCTCCTTTTTAAACTTATCAAAAACTTCGTTCACGATTGTGCTTCTTTCTTTTTCATTTTGCCTTTGAACCTCTGTTGTTAACCTCTAAAATAGATACACAACAAAAATTCAGATGTAGAAGAAAACTTCAGCTCAAAAAACATGTTGTACTTTTACAAAAACAAACCCAAAAAACTTCAGATCAAAACTTACAGAGCATATTTTATCAAGTAATTCATCTTCATCAAAGTCAGATGTAGACGAGGTAGAACGACTCTTGGTACGAGATGATTCGCCAATAAAAGGAGTTTGATTCGGTTCTTTTGGTTGATTCCGACTACGTGGTGAATCACCAATGTCATGAGTTTGATTCGCTTCTTTTGATCGACTCTTTGTAGGTGGTGCTTTACCAATGACAGGAGTTCGATTCAATTCTTTTGATCGACTCAAAGTAAGTGGTGATTTACCAGTTGAAGGAACTGCATTAACTACATTTGAACGAATCCGGCTGCACGGTAATTTCCCAATTAAAGGCATTGAATTCAATTCCTCTTCTGTAGGAATTATATCCAATACCCTAAAGTCGCGATATCTCTGTTTAATACAAAAAAGTATATTATGAGAAGAAAAAAACTAATACATCAGCATATTAACACAAAGACAAAAAAAAAAGTAACTTACTTCATGAGTTTTGAACATATAATAAAGTTCGGGAAATTTAGGCTCTCCCACGCATACATAACGTAACATCCTGGGGACCTGAGGCATATCAAGGTACTCATCCTCTGCTACATACTTCTTCCGAACATCTGGGAAGCGCTCATAGAATCAAACACATAACGGATATGGAAATCCAGTAAGTTTATACTCAGTTGCATGATGTTTGTTCTGCTTGTCCAATGCATGTTTCAGTGAATAAATGAGCTTCTCATAAGCCACATTACCCCAAGGATATTCAGCAGAAACCTTCTCGTCTTCAACGATAGATGCATACTCCTCATTCACACATGAATCGGTATTTTTCCAAACAGAATAGACTCTACAATAAGAATTTCCATAAGCCTAACTGCATCATCATCACTCTCGCATACGTGTGCATGATTCACAGCATTCGTTGGAATTACATTGCGAGTCATAAAACTTCGAATATCCTTCAGATACACACCCTTGGACTTACCAAAATAGCGCTTCAGAATAGTGCACTCTCGATTAAATGGTTTTTCAATATTATGTGCTGTGATCCGCAAACCACACATAATGTGAAAGTCTTCAAGGGTGAAGGAAACATCATGCCCAAAAATCTTGAAACTAATGGAGTCTCGATCATTCGTGAATATTCGAGAAAGACACAGACAATGAACCAACTTCATGCTGCATTTGAAATTCTCCATAGCAATAATGTGTTTAAATGGACCATTACTAAGTTTATCCTATTGTGCAGGAGTCAAGAAAGTTGCAATTAAACTCTTCAAATCATGGTTCCCCTTCCAGTAACC
>NW_017674600.1:4291-30900 GCF_001879085.1 Nicotiana attenuata
TTCCTCCTACACTGGTTAAATTAAAAAATGATATTGCACTAAAAAAACTTCGGCCAAGCAGCTGAAGTTTTTTTGTTATTACTCAAAAACTTCAGCAGGAGGCTGAAGTTTTCCACATACACTGGCTAAATTAAAAAAATAATATTGCACTAAAAAAACTTCGGCCAAGCAGCTGAAGTTTTTTTGTTATTACTCAAAAACTTCAGCAGGAGGCTAAAGTTTTCCACATACACTGGCTAAATTAAAAAAAATCATATTGCACTAAAAAAACTTCGGCCTAACAGCTGAAGTTTTTTATTTATTACTTAAAAACTTCAGAAGGAGCCTGAAGTTTTCCTCCTACACTGGTTAAATTAAAAATTGATATTGCACTAAAAAAACTTCGGCCAAGCAGCTGAAGTTTTTTTGTTATTACTCAAAAACTTCAGCAGGAGGCTGAAGTTTTCCACATACACTGGCTAAATTAAAAAATCATATTGCACTAAAAACTTCGGCAAGCACAAAACATTCAGCCAAAAAAACAAAACACAAATTCAAATCCAAAAATAATGCCAAAACATGAAAAAACTTCAGCTCTTATCCTAAAGTATCATTATCATCTGTTTAACTCTGAAAATTTTTAAAAATTTGAAGGTCGAATCACAGAAGAATTTATAGAAATTACATTAACAACATGAACAACCTATCAAACTAAACCCTGTCATAAATACATGAATATCAAAACCCAAAACGAGAAATTAAATCATAAAACAAAACCCAGAAAGTTAATGCAATGTACCTGTGATTAAATCGTAATATGGGAACAACGACGACTAGCAGTTAAAAATTCGAAAGAACGACGAAAACCGTTTGATTTCTGAGAAGAGCAAATCGAAAAACGCGAATAACGAGAGAGAGAAACAGTAGAGCACTAGCGTATACTTGGAGAGAAAGTAGTCTTTTAACAAAAAAGGGTAAAATAGTCTTTTCAAATGGCTTTTAACAAAAAAGTGGGTATGGGTGCAAACAAAAAGACAAAGCGACTACAGGTTAAAAAGGGGCGCCCAAATAGGGCGCCCGTGCAATTTCGGCACCTTATGGACACCATCCGTATAACTTTTGTTTTTACAAAAGAATCGGAAAAAAAAAACATCTAATGTAGAAGAGGAAAGAAAAATAATTTGTTTCTCTAGCCAAAAAAGGAAATGGGCCCAGAATATAAAATCAACCCATCAAATTTTTAGAACACTGATTTCTCAAATTTTATAGAAAGTTAGGTCATTAATTACTCTCTCCATCTCAAATTATTTCTCTTTACACGCCCTTTAAGAAATTATATATATATATATATATATATATATATATATATATATATATATATATATATATATATATATATATTACCCTTATTTATGTCTTAAGATATAATCTCTCTTCATTTAATACTTACTCATAATTAAGGTATTTGTAGTCTTCAAAGAACAATTAATATTAAGGGTAGAATAGAAAAAAATAATTAATTTACTCTTAACTTCTAAAAATAATAAATAATTCGAGACAACTATTTTTAGAAACCACGACACATAATTTGAGACGAGGGAGTATATGCATATTTCAAGAGAACGATACAAAATGACATTTCACAATTGGAATGTCAACCAATAAATGTCTTATTTGGGAAAGGTAATGGACCAACCACCACTAGAAATACACTACGATAATTCACTGCAAACTTGGAACATCACAGAGTACTCTTCCTGAAATGCAATCTCTCATTTCTATTGCCACATCAACAGTAACACAAATACACTTAATCAAAAGAAATTTCTTGAGACTTGCTCCAAATGATCTTCATCTATCCTCCTTCCATAGTTCTTAGTCTACAAGAATAGCTCAACTATATAACAAATCACTAATAAGAAAACACCGCTAT
The DNA here is from genome assembly GCF_001879085.1 of Nicotiana attenuata. Classification (NCBI taxonomy): domain Eukaryota; kingdom Viridiplantae; phylum Streptophyta; class Magnoliopsida; order Solanales; family Solanaceae; genus Nicotiana; species Nicotiana attenuata. The sequence continues at coordinate 6,204 of NW_017674600.1, forward strand.
GTTAAATATGTTACCCAGAAAACAGAACCTAGATGTTACAAAGTGAATTAAATATATTGTTCGGGTCAATGCGACCTGTAGGAGGAGTCAAAAGCTGTACTAGTAGAACTAATTGTTGTCATCAAGTGGTAGAGGTTGAACATAGCTCAAGACTTTGAAAATGGTTAGCTCACTGTGTTGTGACACTTTTGGCAAGATTGCGAGGTTGATCAACATTGTATCCACGCAGTACAGTCAGATGATAGGCCAATAACTGAGCAGGACAGAGATGACAAACACAAGAGAATAAGTAAGCTGGCTGTAAAATCTCAAACAAAAAATAAGCTTACAGAGTGCATATTACTGGAGCAAAAGAAAAGCTGCTGCGCAGCAACTATCATGATTCATGAAATTTCACTTATTTACCAACATCCCAGCGAATTCTGCTAGGCCGCTAAATGATCAGTGCATCGAGTGAAGGGAAGTGAGGGAAAAAAAGGAGGTGGTGAGGGGATTGAACTTAGAAGAAGATGAAAAATGCATGTTATGGTGTAAGCTATGCCAGTCTATCAGATTGCATATGGTCTTGAGTGGTTCTTGGCCCCTAGCAGGCTTTTAAAAAATAACACAAAATTTACATGATATGAAGCTGTGACCAAGTAAGCGGTAAAGATTGAGAGAAATTTTGCCTACTTATGGCATTCAGTGGTTTAAAGGAAGAAATCAGAGCAAGTAGAGGGGAGAGAGAGAGAGAGAGAGAGAGAGAGAGAGAGAGAGATGAGAAAAAATTCTGTACAGCTGCCAATCTAGTGTGGCAAAATAATACACACAGTATTAGAACAATAGAAACCACAAAGTGAAAAATTTATGATCTTGGCACCTTAGTTTCGGTCCTGCTATATAATATGTTAACAAGCGCTTTAGTGCTTATATTGAAGGGACCTGATATGTTCTCATGGTTTGAATCATTGGAGATGTGATGAAACCAACTCAAAAGAATTTCAAACTACTACATAATTCAGGTAGATGCTATTTCCAATTGAATGAATACTCAAGTTTACACGGTAACGTTAGATAAGTGCACACTAGTCTTATTTGACTTTACTGCACACTTATTATTTCCTTTTTAGGCTAAAATAATGTAATAGGCAACCAAAAGAACCCCACTTTAAGGACTTCAAATTTATGGTCTTAGTTTAAAGGTATATCTAGATATACACATCTTTAGCTTGCATCTTGAACCAGTCATTATGGCCATATAGTGTTCTTTTCATTTTATTCAGTGGCTGAGGCACATAGAGGCAGTTTTGCTTTTGTTTGTTGGAAAATGACATTTAACAAACATGCATCAATTTTGTCACTGAAATTAGGACTACAGTAACCTAATAAAAGATGTCCAAGGAATGCCACAGATTGAACATGTAAAATGAGAGGCAACCATATCGCTAGTTATATGCATTAACGAAAATCATCACCCAGCCATCAAAGGAATAGGAAATTTATGTTACAAATCAAATAGACAAGACATGACGTTGTTCAATAACCCTATTTGTTAATTTATAATTGATTCACATTGAGAAATGTTAAACAAAAAATTGACATACTTCTAGTTTTCAAGTCCTATTCCTGTTATATTCCAGGCCAACTAGAGGCCAACAAGGCTGAAAATATTTATCCCAAATGAACGAAAAGATGCAGAGTTCATATGCACGTCTGGCTAAAAGATTTATCAGACACCACCAAAATGCCTTACATGTTGTCTACCGGAATGTTGGGTAATCCAGTTCACGGATGCAGTCCAAAACTTATGAAAGCGCAGACATATTGGTACACAGAATCCTGATACCCTAATCCTTGGCGAGGAAGTAGATTTGTGTAACAATCTACTAATCCAGCTAGGAGATGCATGTCAAGCCGTATAATGCCAGCAGTTTAATTTCCACGATTACACAGGAAATTGCAGCTTTGGAGCAACGGTAAAGTTGCCTCCCAGTGATCTATAGGTCACAGGTTCGAGCCGTGGAATCAATTACTGATGCTTGCGTCAGGGTAGGCTGATCACATCACACCCCATTGGGTTGCGGCCCTTCCTCGGACCCTGTGCGAATGCGGGAAGCTTTGTGTACAGGGCTGCCCCTCTTTAAGGGAATTGCAGCTTTTGCTTATACTGAATTATGTGAAACAGACAAATCTAAAATATTAAGCTATTAGAGAGTTCACATAATTATTTATCTATTCTAGGTCTGCGACAAGTCCCTTACGTCCATGCTTGATTCTTTTTTTTTGTCCAAGCGTGTGGAAATATTTCGTAAATGGTGGTGGCGAGACCCCAAACATCCTCTATCTGCTCTGGTATCGTTTTAAATTGTGTGAACGGCCTCAATTAAAAGCTTAAATTGTTAGAGAGTTTGCCCATTATATTTATTAAGTTTGGGTTTGCAATAGCTTTTGTATCATGAGGAAACAAACTTTTCCAGATTCCCCTTTTCCCACAAACTTACCCAAATGCACACACAGATCCAAGATAAAATAAATTCTACACAGAAAGGGCTAGATAGAAACAGTACATGTATTCGCAACAAAAATGTTTTTGGCGAAAAATAATTCCGATACTGTATAGTTGCCACCCAATAGTCACTAGAAGTTTTTATTTCACTGAATTATGAGCCTAAGCAGAGTAGAGACATTACCTGTAACGGAACTACATTGATTACGGGCTGCAAACAGTCCGCAACCTGTGGAACTTCAATAACTCGACATGATCCACCAACAGAAACAGATGCTGCATCTCCTTCTGTGCACATCACTATCAGTCGACCTTTCCGTGCATGAAGTTGTTGAATGACTGATTGTTGTTTGCTGCACACCAACCAAATTTTAAACGACTGGCATTCACAGTCATGAAACTCTTATTATTAATTAAAGACTAACCTAAAACAAGCATCACGGGTGGCGATTACTACAATAGGGAGATTTTCATCAACCAAAGCCAAGGGACCATGTTTCATCTCTCCAGCAAGTATTCCCTCACTGTGCATGAGTGCCACCTCCTTTACCTTCAAAGCACCTTCAAGAGCTGTTGCATAGTTGTAACCTCTTCCAAAAACAAGAAGTGATTGCTCAGCAATTAGCAGTTTAGCAAGATCCTTCATTTCTTCATCAAGCTTGAGCACCTCTTTCACTTTGCCTGAAATTCATGTATAACATAGCCAAAAAAAGGATATACTAGAACCATGAGCATCCCATGACATTTAGGGACAAATAGAAACAATAATGTTAGCACCAAATGACAACTTACTAGGCAAGTCAAATAGACCATCAATTATTGCTTCTCTTCTTGCTTGATTTGAGAGTGTATCACCTCCAATTGCAAGAGCCAACATGGCCATCACAACAATTTGGCTCGTGTATGCCTGTTGATCAAGGAGGTAATTGAGAAGCCAACACTAAAGGTGACCAATAAAATTCAAGAAACCATGAGTACCTACCTTAGTACTTGCAACTCCAATTTCACAGCCCGCATTTATGTGAACACCACAGTGAGTGTGCCTAGCAATTGCGCTACCAACAGTATTTGTAATGCCAACACATAATGCGCCATTTTCCAGAGCATACTCTAATGCAAGCAAAGTGTCAGCAGTTTCTCCTGATTGACTAACAAAGACAGCTGTATCTTCTCTATATATCGGCCCTTGTCTGTCCACTAAATCACTGGCAATCTCCATGGTTACAGGAATACCTAAATTTGAGAAATAAAACTAGTGAGACCAAAGCAACTCTAGGATCTACCTTTTGTCCGTCGCTATAGAGATCAAAACAACTTTATCAGAAGTTTAAACAACTAACCAGAAAGCTCTTCCAAAATGGATCTTGCAGCAAGAGCTGCATTGTAACTTGTGCCACACCCAATAAAAAGAATTCTCCTGCTTCTTCTTATGGTTTTGAGGTGATCCTTCAGGCCCCCTAAAAGCACAGTCTTTGCTTTACATGATCCTCCACGTATAAGTCTCCCTCGCATTGTAGTAGTTAGAGATTCTGGTTGCTCATGAATTTCTTTTTGCATGTAGTGCTCATATTTTCCTTTGTTTATCTGCTCGACCTCCATTTCCAAAATGGACAAGGCACGCTGAACAGAAGCAGGTCTACTAAGAGTACCACCATGATTATTCTTAGCCTGGTCAAATTTGTAAATTGACACACCTCCGTCCTGATTCATCAGAAAGCAAAAGTTATAGAATCCCACTCTAAAAACGAAGAAGAGGGACGAAAAGGTCATGTGCATGTTATAGATTGATGATTAAATGCCTCGCCCATTCAAAATGCATTTAGGCCCTTCATGGCAATGTGGAAGAAGGGCTTGCTTGTAAAATATTTGATGAAGATTCCCACATATGCTGCAACAATCTACATAGATATTAGCCATAGATTCCAATAGCTTGTCTAAACCCACTGAACCCATGTTCTAGATGGAAAGTTGTGGCCCTAAACACCACGTGAGCCATAGTTCACCAGGTCATGAATGTGCTTCCCAATTGTTGCCCCACTTTAAGTATCAGAATGCACCAAATGCTCATAAACCCTGATTACCACAACTTATTCAATCTTTTATGACTGCGCAATCTTAACATCCACATTTCTAGTAAATTCAAATTCTGGATGTATTGGACCATAGACATTCCATATTACTCCCATAGACTTACAATTCACTTGGAATTTCCATAGTAAATTCATGATTAGTCTCTCAACTAGTAGTATCGTATAACACTCCTCTAGAACTCCATTTCCGCCATTCTGTTTCAATTCTATGAGTTACATCTATCATGTTTTTCTCCTAAAAGACTCCCCCTAATCTATGAATTGAGGAAATTTAGACACCACAATCCCGTGTAGTCCATTTAACCTTCATTTGTTTTATGGGGCTAAAAGGTAATACATTTGATGATAGAAAATAAAATAAAGAGAAGGAAAAGGGGGAAAATCTGTAAACCACTTCAATTTGGTATCTGCTACGAACTTTCAGCAACCAAATTTAGGGAGCTCCGAAATTTGATCTAAGAGAAAATATTAAAATTAGAATGAAATGGGGTCAAATTGAGTGGGAATGGATATCAAGGATTATATAGCCAACACCGAACTAGATTGGAATTGGGGAGTAGGTTTTGTTGTTAAGTGATGATCTTCTGTAGCTTTCTGCTTATCTTACCTCATATTCTCTGCTAAAATTCACTGTTTATGCAATTCATTACAATCTGTCCAAGTCCCGAAACAGATTCAAAATACCATTTTTCTCCTAAGTTATCAACCCCAATTTAGCCATTGCTCCCTCTCTTTCATCTGTATAAAATTTAGTCCTCGAAGGAGCTTTTCCCTTCAAGTTAAATAGTTCTTCGTGCAGAAATCATAAAGAAGATTCTGCATCATTATCCTACCTCATCACACAAACCAATAAGATGCTCCTTGCCTCCTCATAACTCTTAATTCCAGCAATATTGGTCTAATAACACAATCCTTTCCCCGTGACGCTCTAAATGAAGCATCAAAAATCTCTGTTACATGAACTCAGGCACCCATACATCTCCAGTACATGTACACCCAGCTTTTTGCTGGTGCGAGTACGGGTAAGTATCGAGCATGTGTCTCTAGCTTTTAGCAAGTTTTAAGTGTGTTTTGGAGGAGTTGCGCAACCCATTACCCATATGAAATTCATTAAAAACTAAAGAAAAGGGTCCACATAATGTCGTCACCAACCACTCCATACAAGTCAAGAAATCCGACTATAATTTGTGCAACAAGTTCAAGTAAACCCCTTTTTTATCTGGGATAACAAAAGAAGAAGAAAACAGAGAGAGAGAAGGGTGTAAATGAGAACCATGAAGAAGGGTGTAATTTACAGAAGAGATTATAACAACAATAATATTAAATAGAAAAGAACCTTCTAAATACTTTCAGTTTCATCTACATCTTCGAAGAACCAACAAAGATTAAGCGTGTATGGTCATCAGAATGAAGAGGTGCTATATTACTAAAGAGAAAGCTGCTCAAGTTAGAAGGAGAGAGTATTTACAGTTAGCTTAGTAGTCATGCACTCCATTTTTAATGGCAGATAGCTTCATATCGAGAAATAAAACAAATTTTGATCAGTAATTTGTATGGAGAAATTAGCAATAAGGGGTACCTTGATGTGAACAACTTCACCATCCTCAATTACCAAGACCTTTTTGGTATGTTCAACCAAAGCATTAGCATCACTGGACAAGAATAATTCCTTCGGTTGCCCATTGCTTGAAGGAAATTTAGCATCACTAAATGATGATTCTGCGGAGGCCTCTTCTTCTAAGTCCTGGAATCAAAGAATTTTAGACACTTGTTAACTTGGGAACCTATGGATATAAATTTCTTCTGGTGACCATTTAGGTGAAATCCATCCCTATATGAATGTAAAATCCTAATCCAATACAGCTCTACATTATGGAATAATAGGATGGTAGCCTAATCTAAGATAAATAAAACCTGGATACCAGTTTGTACATATAGAAGTTGATATAAGTATTTTTATACTACTGGATGATGTTATAGTCACACACCATTCTTGCAGTCCTGTGGTTAAAAGGCAGGAGAGGTGATAAACTGGATTTCTACTGGTAAAATGTGGGACTGATACAAAGCTATAAACAAACTTGTGAAATCAGACTAGACTCTATTTTTATGTGATAACCCAAATTTAGCATTTCCTTCATGGTTGAACAAAATAAGAGGGTAGCGACTGTATAAAAGACACAAGAGCCAAGCCTTTAATGATTCAACAAGCAAAGAATAATGCATCTTTCTTGTAAACAGAAAGTCTATTAAAGGGAATCTAAAGATTTAAAGCATGTACATATCAGATTCATCCAAAGTACAGGTTAACTTACTTTTACACCAAGAAGAAGTGGACTACCACGCTTGCAAGCAATTAATTCAGTTGGGTAATGTCGACTTTTAAATATGAGGGCATAGGCTCCTTCCAGATGCCTAATTACCTCAAGCACAACTTGACTGAATGTCACGCTCTGGTCACCTGAGACGACAGTCTAACAGTTATTCTACTGGTAAACTATTTTATGCTTTATGCGGAAAAAAAGTCAAAAGAAAAAAAAACTAAACTGGAAAAGACGTTCCAGAATATCCAGCAAAAATAGTGAAGGAGAAGTTAGCTGAAATGCAACTGATTCATTTATCAAATAAGACAACCAAAGGTCTTAGAAGTTATTCGGTCATTAGTTGTGGACTTGTGGCTGAAGAAAAGCTTCTCAAATTCCCAACTAGCTAACAGACAACTCCTACAGGCGAATAAATCAACAAACAGAGTATGTACTGACTTGACAGAAAAGGGTTGATCAAGAAGAAGCAAAGAGTAATATATTTATCGTTGATGCATTGAGGTGACAATAGATGAAATAAAATCTGCGAAGAATAATTGTTGGAGAAAGCCAAAATAAGTGGAATCATTGGAATGACAGGCCCAATGTTACAAGAGATCAGAATTAGAAAACGAAGATATTACAGCTGTCTAATTCTGGCTAACATGGAGAATAAAAAATATAGATGAGTCACTTAGCAAAAAGAAAAATAGTTTGAACTGATATCGTATCATGGTCAATGAATACTGTGCAGTTTATTACATAAATTTGAATGCTAGAAAGATTAAATTGTCATCAGCAGAAAATTTCGACTAAATCAAGATGGACAAAATGTAATTAAAATATGAAAAGAAAAAGAAGATGAAGAAAGGGCAGTCCGATGCACAAAGCATCCCGCGTTCACGCAGGGTCCGGGAAAAGACTGCACTCCAAGGGGTATTATGTAGGCAGCCTACCTGATGCAAGCATCAGTGGCTGATTCCACGGCTCGAACCCGTGACCTATAGGTTACACGGAGACAACTTGACCGTTGCTCCAAGGCTCCTCTTCTAAAAAGAATATGAAGCCAAGTAAAATTTGTGGCAAAAAGAGTTAATAACTAAATCAATCACACATTGCAAAATCTCTCTCTGACGAAACCTATTCCATAGCTATGAAAAGTTTTGACTAATGAGGAGGTAAGAAAAAAGATTCAAATATAGCAAGATTACTTTAGAGATGTACCACAAAGAAGTAAATTGACCCATCTTGCAAGAGAAAAGAACACCCAAGAAGAAAGATAGTACATTCAAGAGTTAAAATTTGCTATTTGCAACTTGATGCTATAAAAACTAATTGCGAAAGGAAACAGCAGAACCCATTAATTGATTTAATAAAATAAGAGAACCAATTAAATAACTTATCACTCTTTCTTTGGGAGTTAAACCAATATTATCAATATTTAATTTTTAAGGCAATGATATTGATATCTGAGTTGTCGTGTAAGTCACTGTGTGGTGTATCTTTACTTCAGTATTAGATCAACAGGGCTAGCCCTTAATCATAAACACTGGCTGCATTAGTAATTCCATGGACTATTCTCCTTCATGTACTTTCTGATTCCAGGACTTTAGCTGCCTTTGATCTTTTGGACTTCCAAATAATTTCTCCTAAAATATTCTTGCTCTATATCCTAGTTCTGTAACTGCCTAGCCGGAGATTCCGTTGCATATCATCACCGCTAGGCAGATCACAGCAGGTTGCTAATGATCTACGTCAAAACTACATTTAAAAATGTACCTCGAGAGAAATGTGATTTGAAGAAAACACTACAAACCCAGCGAACACAACAATGATGGTCATGCTATTCCCAAATTTCATGGTCAAGGGAGCGAGCAGAAGGAAAAAGAAGGACTAGCTGAGAAGTGCTGAAAGTATGTATTCCGAACAGTCAACTGGGTGTAACTTTACTTACCTTCTTCATTAGCTTTATCAAAGACAAATTTCGCAAGCTTTGGAATTACTTCCGTGTCTGTTTCAGACTCAAAGGTGAAACCATGTCGGAGAAGGGTCTCTTTCAACACCTGGATAATCAAAAGACCGCAAAATGCATAAGCGCATAATACAAAAGGAACAAGTGCACATAAAAGTGATCAAGAAATACCTATATGCATAAGAGAACGAAAATAACTGAGGTATAACATAGCCGACGCGGTCATTAGTTATTTAATTTTAGGATTTCGCAGTTATATGCAAAAAATCAAAGAAACGAAAAGAGAAACTTTGAAACGACATACTGAATCAAATAAGAGAGCACTTCAAGTAACCAAATCGACATATTTTCCAGAAATGATACAGCATATATCTTTCAAGTCCAAACCCATTTCTCAATTAAGGTGAAAAATAAATGAGTCGCGACTCATTGAAAGGAAACATGGAGTTATTAGAAAACAAAGTTTTCCACAATAGACAAAAATTAGCAGCCAAAAACATTGTGGGCAAATCAGCAGACCGTGAAAGAAAATAATTAGGTCCTGGTGGAAACAAATGGAACACTGTAGTTAGCACACTAATAAGTTATAGCTGATTCTCCATCTGGTAATCCTTAGCACCATCATCCAGAGACTTCTCAGTCTGTGGTTAAATACTGCAACCACTCTAAGAAGTCCAGTTTCTTGCACAACTCCTGTAAACTAACAGCAGTAAGGTCCAGGAAAGATCAGGCAATGCAATACCGTAACTATACTTCCTAAGCAGCTGTCATCAGTTGGTTTAGTATGGATAATAGAGCTCCTCCGCAATAATTTTTTTAGATAAGGTAACAAATTTCATTAAAAAGGGACAAAACATGTCCGTATACAAGGAGTATACCTCCGCAATAGGCTTACAAAACTAATCTGGATAGACTTTCCAAATCAAGGAAAGGTAATTAATGGTGTATCATGGCCTTCACCACCAAACCAGAGTGGGAAAAGGGGCAACGTAAATTAACTAAGGACCCCGGCTAATGCCAGAGTATATTCACCTAGTGCATATTTCTCTGAGCAATAACTGCGTGATGCCATGATCTACAAGGGATATTCTGCGCTGGCAGAAATTAGCATGTTCTTCTTTCCTTCCAACTATGTTCTGTCAATAACGAGGGATATCCCATACTTGCATGTATCAGCAGTTTCTCTCCTACCAACTAAATTTAGATGATGTAGAAAGGAAAGGTATACAAACTTCTACCATCACCATCCAATAACTTGAAATTATCAAGAATGGGTAGTTGCCTACTTCATTTTTTCTTTTGTATTTTTGTATTCGATAAGTAATGCGCCTTACGACTTCATACTTTCCTAGAGTTTGGTAATTTCAAATGTTCAACATGACAGTTCTAAAATTCAACAGCAAAAAATCTTTACAAGAAAATGCTAACTACGTTGTGCTAGATCAAGCAAAAATCAGCACAGAAAGAAATTCAAGGTGAAAATACATTAGTCAACTTGGATATAGTTCCCTCTAATTTTCACTTTTAAAAGAATCTTTCAGGATTCAGACAGAACCATCAAATTCTAAAAAGCGAGTTACTTACTAAGCATATGCGACACTTAGCAAAAACAGTAAACCAATTATAACTAATAATCTTACAGATGCACAATAAGCAAATAATTATCATTTGACACACCATTCTGCCGAGTAGAAAGAGAATAGAAACCAAAAGTTAACCATCCAGAGCAGGACTCGGCCTTAGAAAATGAGAGTAACAAATAAGCAACTGAACTAATAACTGAATGTACAGAAACCCAGGAGGAAAGAGTCGCAGGAACCTCGTAATTGGTGATAACACCATTGTGAACAACCAAAAACTCATTTCCAGCATCAGAACTCTGAGGATGACTATTCCTAGGGGCAGGCTCCCCATGTGTGGCCCACCGAGTGTGTGATATTCCAGCATGAACAGAAAATGATTCTTCCAGATTCAAATCTGTAGCAGCAACGTCTGAGCAATTGAACTCAATGTTAGGGTCACAAAATCATACTCAATCACTGGGAATGTGAGTGTGTAAAGGCACACTCAGATAAGAAACATTTCAGAGAGTCTATAACCACATTTGGATGTCATAAAAGGACAATTTCCTCCTAGGTACTTTATTTTTGGATAACTGAGAAATTCCCTATGGGTTAGCTGGTCCATCCCTAGTTGGCACACAGGTGCAAAACTTGGGGAGTCTTGACCCACCGCTCTGCCCTCCTCCCACTTAAACACCTAGCTTAGAAACTCGTGACGTGTGCCTACTGCACATCCCGCGTATTACCTTTTTAGCATTGAACTAAAGCTCTGGGGGCTTCTAAGTACAATCATTCTCGTAGCCAATAATTGAGTTATCTTGCAGATGCAGCACTTAGATTTGCAACCATCCTACTCAAGATCATTATTCCCATCATATATCCAACTAGTCCACCATCTCTCAGCAACTGTACTTCTTACTTTCAATACCTTATAGCACAACACAATCACATACTTAAACTCCCCTTCTCCTAGAAGAATGTATCCATCCACCTACTGAGTTGGTCCACCACATTACCAAGTGATATAATTCATTACAGTACCAACTAGAAGTGTGAATATTAGTTGCTGATAACAAATTGAACTAGAACAATAACATAATTAAACCCATCAAGTTAAACCTTTTCCCTAAATAGACTATTTTTACTTTCCTGCTTTAACTTTTCTTCTCATCCTAGACTCCTCCAAAACATAGAAGAAGAAGCAGAAAAAAAAACACCAGGATCAGTGCATGGAACATATAGCAAAACTAGTGGGATCATCAAACTGATCCTAACTTAGAGGTGATAATATTATTTGTCTAGTAACAAATTGCAACAATTAATTACAAATTTTAAACTCAGCAAATTAAACCCTTTCCTTAACAAAGTATCATAGTACTCCTATTCCCTTAAGAGAAAATTAAAACATGAAATAAGAGATCCAGATCAAAGCATAAATTATTAACAACAACAAACTTAAACCCAGAAAGTTAAAACCTTTATTTAATAAAACTATCGTAACATTCTCAATTTAACTGTTTCTTCATCCCAAACTCCTCCAGAAATAAACAATAATAATAATTCCAGGAAGGGAATTTTTTTTAAAAAGACGCCAAAAAAATAAGAGGACGCAGATCAATACATGAAACAAATCAGCCTAAACCAAAAGGACATAGCCAGAAACCAAAATAATTAAATTATGGTTGTACCTTGGTAGACAGATTTGACTAGAGATTCAATATTGCCTTCTTGACGAAACACAAGAGGAGGGGAATCAGAATCAGAAGAATCAATGGAAATTCCAGCTGAATCATACCCTCTGTATTCTAAACGTCTCAACCCATTGAACAGAACTTCTAGAATGTAGCGTCTCTCTCTGGTGACATTGTAATTCAGGTACGCAAATATTCCACACATTCTAGGACGAGAATCTTGTACTAATGTTTACTTCTTTTGTAGAGAATTTTGATGCAATCAAGAAAGGATGGTTGATTTAGAGAGACATATATATAACTAGTGATGTCGAGTAACAGGAAAGCACATGGGAAAGAGGAGGAAAGGTAACGAAATTTGACTATTGACTTTTCTATGTCGATTCGGATTTCAACAGATCATTCCAACAAATAAAGTTGTAACACGTCACTTCTCGCCAACGAAGCTCCCAGTTGTGACTTGTGACCATTTTTCATTTTTACTACTACTACTACAATAAATCATTACATACATATACATACATACTATATATATAATTATATATCATCGTTTCATCGTACTTGTTATAAATAGAATTTTATTTAAGGTGAATATCTATATTTTAAAGAAATTTTAGGGATTATACTTGGTGGCTAAGTCACGCTTTCCCTGTAAATAGAGGGTCATATTCCATTGTAATTTATCTCAAAGCAATAACAATTCTCTCTCTCTCTTTCTTTGCAATATTCTTCTTTATTGTTTTATTTCATGTTATCAGCACGAGACTCTACCGTCTCAAGAAGCTCTTTGAGAAGACCAAGGTATAACTTTTTGTGACGACCCGACCCGTCGTCTCATGGGTTACCGCTCCGTTTCCCCCATTTTCTGCTTCTTTATGCTTCATTATCAGTGTCTTGTGTGATCGAGTTGGCTTGGATTGATTTTAGAAGAAAATGAGACACTTAATCTCTTTAAGGAAGGCTTAGTTTGGAAAAGTCAATCGGATGTTGGCTTATGTGTTAGAGGGCTCGGATATGAATTTCGATGATTCGGTTAGCTTCGGAGGTTGATTCGTGACTTAGGAGTGTGATCGGAAGTGATTTTGGAGGTCCGGTGTAGAATTAGGCTTGAATTGGCGAAGTTAGTATTTTGGCGATTTCCGGTGGATAGGTGAGATTGTGATACGGGGGTCGGAATGGAATTCCGAGAGTTGTTGTAGCTTCGTTATGTGATTTGGGATGTGTGTGCAAAATTTCAGGTTATTCGGAGGTGATTTGGTTGAGTTTTTGGTCGAATGCGTGTTTCGGAAGTATTGAAGAACTTAGGCTTGAATTCGATGTAATTTGATGGTTTTGGTGTTGTTTGAGGTGTTTTAATGATTGGAACAAGTTCGGATGATATTATGGGAGGTGTTGGTGCTTTTGGATGAGGTCCCGGGGGCCTCGGGGGTGATTTCGGATGGTTAACGGGAAGTTTTGAACTTGTGAAAAGGGAATAGTGTTGCTGCTTCTAGTATTTCCGCTTCTGCGGAATTTGGACCGCAAAAGCGAGGTCGCATGTGCGAAAGAGAGGACGCAAAAGCGAGTTTTGGCCTGGGCGCCTGTTTCCGCAGGAGAGGACGAGTGGCCGCATCTGCGAAGCCGCAGATGCGGGATTTTTATCGCAGAAGCGAAGTTGGGCCTTAGGGAATTTTCCGCAAAAGCAGAGCTGGGTCTGCAGAAGCGGAAACCACAGATGCGGAAATGGATCGCAGAAGCGGTTGGTCCTTTCAGTGATTTTCCGCAGAAGCGGATAGTTTGCCGCAGAAGCGATATCGCGGAAGCGGTTGTTCAACCGCAGAAGCGGAAAGGTCTGGGCAGAGGTATTTAATTCATCTTCGCGAATTTTTTAAGGGTTCCTCATTTTTAACTCGGACTTGGAGAATTTGTGGACGATTTTGAAGAGGGATTTCAAGGGGTTTCGATAAGGTATGGATTCTTGGACTTAAAACACGATTTTATGGTGTTAATACATGGATTTGGACTGAAAATCTAAGAAAAATTATGGGCAAAAATGGTGTAGGGCTTGAAACTTAAGAGAGCAAAAATTGGAATTTGTGGGGGTCATTTGGACTCCGATTTTGGTATTCTTCATATGAATAGACTCGTGGCGAGATAAGGAACCCGTTGATGTAAAATTTTCTGAATTTCGAGAAGTGGGCCCGGGGCTCGGGTTTTGCCAATTTCGAGTTTTTTAAATTTTCGATTGTTTTCGATTGGGTATTGTCCCATTGGCATATTGTGACGTATTCGTTCTGATTTTGGATAGATTCGACGCGCGTGGAGGCCGATTTGAGGGGCAAAGGCGTCGCGAGCTAGAGATTTCGCCGGTTCGAGGTGAGTAATGATTGTAAATGATATCCTGAGGGTTTGAAACCCCGGATTGCACACCGTAGTGCTATATTGAGGTGACTTGCACGCCGGATATCGAGCGTGGGGTAGAGCACCGTTGGGGGATTGTGACTTGGTCCGTCCCGATTGATGATTTTACCGCGTATTTGACTGAAACCTATTTGTTATCATCATGATTTGGGCTGATGGCCATATTTGGGCTTCGTGCCAATTATCTGAACCCTTCGGGGATTTTTATCACTGTTTCCTCACTATTTTGATATACTACTTGAACTCAGTCCTGTTGATTATACTGTTTTACAAACTCAGCCGCTTTAATTGAATTTTGAGACTTAAATGATATTTCCACTGTTGTTTGGGCTGAGCACTACTATTTTATTGATGCTCGAGGGGCTTATGATGTTTTCTGGACTGAGTGAGGCCGAGGCCATATGTAAGGATATGTTGAGTGATGTGAGGAGGTTTCCAGGCCTTGTGAGTGATGTGAGGAGGCTTTCAGGCCTCGTGAGTGATGTGAGGAGGCTTTCAGGCCTCGTGAGTGATGTGAGGAGGCTTTCAGGACTTGTGAGTGACGTGAGGAGGCTTTCAGGCCTTGTGAGTGACGTGAGAAGGTTTTCAGGCCTTATGTTATATGCCACGAGGTGGCTTGATATTGCGCTTGGGCCGTAAGGGGCCCCTTCCGGAGTCTACACACCCCCAGTGAGCGAAGTCGACGATATATGGATCGGGTTGCACGCCGCAGCGAGATGTGGATCGGGCTGCACGCGCAGCGGTTACATGATACTGTTCTGAGAGTGATCTGAGAGAGAGAGCACGAGGGGCTGAGAGTGTTTCTGAGAGTGAGCCCGAGGGGATGGTACTGTTTTGAGATATTGCCCGAGGGGCGAACTTTTATGTGCTCATCTTGCATAATTACTTGCCTTTTTACCTGTTATACTGCGGTATTTGTGCCCGAGGGGCAGATTTTTTCTGTGCTTATTAGCAGTAACTGTTTTGAAATCGTTTCGTAACTGTTGAAAAGATCATTTTCAAAAGATATTTAAACTGAGCCAATATATTTCTAAAGATTTCACAGCTTCACAGTTTTCTCAAAGGATTGTACCCTGCTTCTATACAGCATGTTGGTTGCTTTACGTGATTTCTTACTGCTCAGTTGTTATTTACCTTTATTACTCACTGAGTTGGAGTACTCACTTTACTCCCTGCACCTCGTGTGCAGTTGCAGGCATTTATTCACCCGGTAGCGGGTATTGGCTATTTGGAGGCAGAGCTGTAGTAGTCTAGCGAGGTGTCTGCCAGCGTTCGCAACACCGTCTCTCTCTATGTTGTTCATTATTCCTGTTCAGTGTATTTCTAGACTTGTAAATGTACTTACATTCTTATAGATGCTCGTGACTTGTGACACCCCGATTTAGGCTGTGTTGGGTTGTATTTTCGCTAATTAATACTATTAAGTCATATTTAAGCTGTTTAATTATGTTTAACTACTTTTGAAAAGACGAGTTGGGTTAGTTGGCTGGCCTCGTCTTCACGAGAGGCGCCATCACGACCAGTGCGGGGTTTGGGTCGTGACACTTTTCTCCTCTTTTAATTATGACTGATATTATGAAAAGAAAGTTCGTTGCCGTTGAAATTTCGGGCAAGAACTATATGACATGGGTGTTGGAGCTGAAATTCATTTAGATACAATGGGTCTTGGAGACGCCATTAAAGACAAAAATAAAGCATCTACCCAAGATTGTGCGAAGGCCTTGAGTTTCTTGCGCCATCACCTTGATGAAGGGTTGAAAATAGAATATCTCACAGTCAAAGATCCACTTGTTTTGCGGAATGGCTTAAAGGAAAGATATGACAACTTAAAGTTGATCACTCTTTCACAAGCACAATATGATTGGGCTCAACTGAGGCTCCAAGACTTTATGTCTTTTTCTGAATATAATTCTACGATATTCAGAATTACTTCTAAATTGAAACTCTGTAGAGATACTATCACTGACTATGATATACTTGAAAAAACGTTTACAATGTTTCATGCCTCCAATATGGTCCTGCAACAGCAGTACAGAGAGAAAGGTTTCAAGAAGTACTCTGAGTTGATTTCTCTTCTCCTTGTGGCTGAACGAAACAGCGACTTGCTTATGAGAAATCACGATAATCGGCCAACTGGGTCTACACCATTGCCTGAAGTGGATGAGGTGTATTCCCATTATGCTAAGCGTGGAAAAGGTCGTGGCCATGTTCGTGGCCGTGGCCGTATCCGTAGCCAAGGAAGAAAATTTCCTGGTGTTAATCACCCCCAAAGAAAAATAACCACCAAAAGTGGAAAGGGAAAGATGAGAAGCCTAAGGCAAAGGGCTCAGAAACTGAATGCTATCGTTGCGGTGGAAAAGGGCATTGGGCAAATATTTGTCGTACACCAAGACATTTGGTTGAGCTTTATCAAGCATCTCTAAAGAATAAAGGCCTTGAAGCCAATTTTGTCTCTGACAATGATTTTGACATCACCCACTTGGATTTGGCAGACTTCTTTGAGCACCCTAATGGGATAATAGACCATTTGATCGGTGATGGATCCGTGGTTAAAAATGATTGAGTAGTTTGATTTTTATTTTATCCTATTCAAAATAGCTAGTGGGTAAGCATCATGTAATCACACTTATTTACATGAGTAGTAGTCATTAGTATCAATTAGTATTATTTATTTTATGAAATAGCTTTAGTTCGTTTATATTAAATATAGTTCTAGTATTCGTTTTACACAATGTTTCAGTAAGGGTACAAATACATTTCTTATTACTTCTTATATTGGAATGGTTACATATTTTTTTTAGGGATAACTTAGTACTTCTGGCCTCATTACTTAAGTTTTACCCGGAGACTTCCAGGTGTCCAAATTGAAGCACCACGTGGGTTTAGTTTTCCCTAAACCCTTTTGCCTTCTTCTCTCTATCTCAATTCAACATTTTCAATTTCCAGTCTCTCTGTCTATCGCTTTAATGTCTCTCTTCCTGGTCAGTTTTCCTTCTTCCTCCACATAATTTATTGCTCAATTTTTGGCTTAGTATTTTAATCTCTCTTCAATTTTATCTTTTATTATTGGGTCTTCTAAAGATGAACATCACTTCTAATTTTGTAATCTTATAAAGAAATGGACACCTTCTTCGCGTCTTTCTCTGTTTTCTCAGCAATGTATGCGCTTTTCTTCCTGTTTTACAATATAATTTTTGACATCTTAAACTTTTGGGTAGCTTTTGGTCTTGAGTTATCTTTTGGGGAGTTCTCTTTTCTTAGCTCTAATTTTTCTTCTGAGTTTTTGCTTTCAATCTTCCTTATTTATGCTTAGTCCTTCTTTATTTTAGATTTAGGATATGGAATTTTTGCATACTTGATTCCGAAGACGCTGCATTCTTTTAATTTCTCTGTTTTGTCGCCCTATCTTGGATATGCATGCTATGATTTGTCATATATGGTGTAGCTTGACATTGTGCAGTAGTTGGAGCTATTCCAGAAATGAGAGAGTTATAGGCACAACCTATGTTGTCTGGCCCTTCCCTTGTGTCTCAATAGTGTATATTGGTGTTTACAAATGGGTTGCCACTACTCAGCTTGGCCGCCAAGACTTTTGTTGCCTGGACTACTAATCATTGGCTATGAGTAAGTCTCAGTTTGCTTGTCTGTTTCTAAATTTATATTAATTGTGTTTTTCTTTGGAAAAGTTATTTTGTTTTAGAGTCGGGGGTTAATATTTTGTCAACGTCGCTAAATTTGAGTGCTTGATCAAATGGAGACATAATATATATAATCAATTTATCTTTTTTGTTTCTTGAAGTTTTATATTGTGTCAGTTTCAGTTTCATATCTAAGGATTTAGACACATAAGAGCTTTGATATTGTTAAATTTCAGTAGGCATTAGGTTCTTCATGCTTTAAGTTAAAGCTTTATCTGAGATGAGTCATACACATAGGCCCTTTCATAAACAGTGTTGCTTTAGGTAACAACTTGGCTATGTAAAAATATTTAGAATTCTTGTTTCTGGAGTCAGAGTTATGCAATTATTCCAGATCTGTTACTTTTGCTTGAGGTCTGTTCTCTATTCTTTGCGCTTGCTGCTTTTCAGGAATAAATTTTAGTCTTTTCACTTGTGTTATAAAGGAGTAATAGACAAAAAAATTGTGATTATTTTGTTGTTGACTGAAATGTTTTGAATCAGATATGGGCGATTACTTCTTTCTGTTTTAATTTTCCAGGTTGATAGAGCTATTTTTGAAAATCTAAGGACAAGATAATGCACCTAACATATGCTAGCCAAAATTGAGATATATCGGAAATCCAGTAAGTTGATTCTTCTTCTATTTGGCTTTGTTTATCAAGAAAAATTGATATATGTCTGAAGGTTTCGGGGGCATTATAGTAGTTGAAATTATCTTGACTTGCAAATGAAAAGTTAAAAATAATTTACCCCAAAAGGAAGCTTTTCAGTTTCACTGAAGACAATTAGGCAAATTATTTAAAAGACATGCAACCTTGCATTGATATAATGACTTCTCTGTCGTGTCCGCTGAATTTGTTCTGTGTGTTTTTTCTATTATATTAAAGTAATATGTAGCTAGCATACCACTCAATATTAAGATCTTAGTACTTTTCAAATAGTTAAAACCCCATATTGAAGGGTAGTGAATTTGAAAGAGTAGCAAAGACCCTATAAAATGAGCAACACATGTAAAAATGATACTGTCTCATTCAATGAAGAGATTAGTATAACTAGAAATCTGTTTATGCTCCTTTTGGTTACTTAACTGCACAGAAATATGGTCTTGTTTTTTTGGTTATTTAACTACACTTTGACAGAATAAAAATTATTGATACCTCCCTCGGGGATTTTGTGGTTCTGGTCTTCCAAGGAATACATGTATTCCTTTGCAACTGAAGTTGCCAGGTTACTTTTTCTGGTTATGCTATCAATAAAAAGGGGAAAACATCTTGTGAGGTTGTTATGAGTATGAAATTATGGAAAGGTAATTACTTGCTAAGAATTGGATTGGACTTGCTTATAATTAACTCCATAAATTTTTAAACAATGTACGCCTGATAATTGTGCTAACATCAGTCTTTAAATAATTTGTTAATCCGAAAATATTATTTTAAAGAGTACAAAATTCTTAGTCTAGGATTCTCATAAGTGTAGTTAACTTAGAACCATTTTGTAGTTTCTATGATGAATTGGTGAACCATGGGTATTGGTTGGACTTGCTTATAATTAACTCCATGAGTTTTTGGAGAATGTACAGAAAAAAACCGATAACTGTGCTAACATCAGTCTGTAAACAATTTGCTAACCCGAAAATATTGTTTTAAACAGTACAAATTTTTAGTCTAGGGTTCTCATGAATGTAGTTAACATAGAACTTATTTGTAGTTTCTATGACAGAATTGGTGAATGCCTGAATGGTTATGTAGGTAATCACAGGGTGCCATTACTGTAGGAGATATCAGGGACATCGGCAATAAACTAAAAAACTTTTGTTACATTCCAAGACTATCAGCCTTATTGTTGTGGGTTCGACTCTCCAAGTTACCATATAAAAAATATTAATCTCCCGAGATTGTCAATTATATGTGAACTAAAAGGTATCATTTGAAGATGAAAAAGTGCTTGTTTCAGGTCCTTCATCTAGCTCCGTTTTTCACTCAACCTATTTCACAACCCACTGCAATCACTTCAACAGCTACTGAACTTCATAAAGTTGCAAATTCTCAAGCTCTTAGTGAGGGTCTTCTTTGCGACAAATGAAACATTGAAAATAGCAATAGTAAACATAGATATGATTTTTCCAATGGTAGATCCAGAGGTATTATGTATAGTTCATTACTCACTTCAAATAAGGTCCTTGGAGAATGCTTGTTAGTAATGGTACCAAAAAAGGCCATATAGTTGCATGTTTCTATAACTTCTGGGATAGTGACGTTAAGTTTTCCGGTCCCTTCTTTGTGAATTATCCTTCTGGCAAGGGAATTGCTGGTGTTACCACTTAGCTGATCCAAAAATGCAATTGTTAAATGTTTCTTCTGCAGCAGCATCCATATGTTCTTTGAGTATATTCTGGTCTTGATGTTTTCTCGTTTCTTCTTCCAGCTGTAAAATTTCTCTGTAGACCCTCTATTTCAAGCTTTTTCCTCTGAGTCATTGTTGTTGTTGCATCAATGATTCTACTATATACTGACGAGTTCATATTCTTCTATCCCTTTCTTTGTGAGTTAGGTAGTCATGTGCTCTGCAATTTTTGTTACATTTGAAAATCATAAATTTGATAGTGGTGAATTAGTACTCAGTTGGTATTTCATGGTTTGTTTAATAGAAATATCATGCATTTGCTTCTTTAGTGTTGCTTAAGTTCTATAGCTGCAGGTTTTGGTATTTGCTTCTTTAGTGTTGCTTAAGTTCTATAACTGCAGGTTTTGGCATTCTGTGGAATGCTACTGCAAAAAAAAGGCTTATAACAACAAACAAAGGCTTGTGGACTGATGGACTTTCAAAGAAACCATCTTCTTTTGTCCAATGTGTAAATAGGTTCTCATGTAAACAAGCTGAAAATGTACTTAAGGAAGCGAGCTCAACAATGTACCATGTTACAAGTACATATAATCCTTGAGGTATCTTGTACAACTTTGTTACTCAGTAGATACATATAATATAAAGCAATAATATATTCTGAACATTTAATTAGATCGTTAGTATTACTTACTTTATTAGCAATCATGCTAAAAGATTAAAAGAAGAACAAGAACATTCTCTTGATGTTAAACCTTTTTGATAATTCTGTTCAAATAAGAAAAAATCGAGGTGGGGAATCTGCCCGTGCTGTGCACGGGCACCGGCATCTAGTGTAAGAATATGTAAGTATTCACGTTGTTAACAGAGATATGGACTGAATGGTATACCGTATTCCCACTTTTATTTTGCTTTAAATTTATATAGGTACATGGTACTTTAGAAGAATTATTTTCAAATATTACCGTGTGTGAATATTTTAAACATGTTTTAAAGCACTATGATAGTGCTTTATCCTGTGTTTATAATAATAGTAAGGTTTGTTTCTTTTCTCTGTAATACTAATTTTTATTCATATATTTCTTTTTGTATGTCAGCCCATGAGAAGCAAATATGGATATCTCACAAAGCAAATTTGGATAAAAGTTCAATTGTAAAAATAATTGATTCATGTACGACACATACAATATTCAAAGAGAAGAAATATTTCTCTCATTTAAGTATGTGTAAGGCAGATGTTACTACAATTTCTGGTAGTAGTAATCTAATTGAAGGCTCTAGAAGAGTTACTATAACTCTGCCTAAGGGAACAATATTTATCATAGAGAATGCAATGTTCTCCTCCAAGTCCAAAAGGAACTTGTTGAGTTTTAAAGATATTCGTCGAAATGGATTCATATTGAGACAATAGATGAGAATAATCTTGAATATCCCATCGTTACTAAAAATGTCTCTGGCCAGAAAAGGGTTATTGAGAAGTTCCCATCTTTATCTTGTGGCCTGTATTGGACATGAATTAGTGAAGTTGAGGCACATTCTATCATAAATCAAAAGGTTACCGATTTTAATACTTTTGTACTTTGGCATGATCGATTAGGACATCCTTGATCAATTAAGATGAGGCAAATTATAGAAAACTCAAAAGGGCATCCATTAAAGAATTTAAAGAGTCTTTTAAATAATGAATTTTCTTGCACTTCTAGTTATCAAGGCAAGTTAATTATTAGACCATCACCAACAAAGGTTATGATTGAGTCCCCTGCGTTTTTGGAACGTTTACTAGGGGACATTTGTGGACCTATTCACCACCTAGTGGGTCGTTTAGATATTTTATGATCTTAATAGATGCATCTTCTAGATGGTCTCATCATGTGTGCCTATTGTCATCTCGTAACCTCACATTTGCAAAATTAATGGCACAAATAATTCGATTACGGGCACAATTACCCGATAATCCAATTAAATATATTAGACTTGATAATGTTGCTGAGTTTTCATCCCAAGCATTTAATGATTATTACTTATCAATTTGGATAAAAATGGAACATCATGTAGCTCATGTTCACACTCAAAATACCCTTGCTGAGTCTTTAATTAAACGTCTGCAATTGATAGCAAGACCATTACTCATAAAAATAAGGTTGCCCACTTCTGTTTGGGGTCACGCCATTTTGCATGGAGCAATGCTAGTTCGTCTTAGACCGATAAATTATCATAAATATTCTCCGTTGCAATTAGTTTTGGGTCATGAACCTAATATATCCCATTTAAGAATTTTTGGATGCGTAGTATATGTGCCTGTAACACCGCTATATCGCACCAAAATGGGCCCCCAAAGAAGGTTAGGAATATATGTTGGGTTTGAATCGTCCTCCATTATTGGCTACCTCAAAACATTAACGGGGGATTTGTTCACTGTACGATTTGCAGACTGTGTCCAAAATTAGGGGGAGTAAATGGTAAAACCAAACGAAAAATATTGTGAAAAATTCATTGTTGTCTCATCTTGATCCACGTGCCTCTATTTGTGAAAAAGAGGTGCAAAAGATTATTCATTTGCAAAAAAATAACAAATCAAATACCAGATGCATTTACGGATCTGAAAAGGATAAGAAAATCGCATATCCCTGTAGAGAATGTTCCAATCCGTATTGATGTCCATGTTGGACATCTTCTAGTGGCATAACTAATGAGTCAAAAGCACGCCTAAAACGTTGCAGACCATTAGGTTCTAAGGATCGAAATCCTATAAAAAGGAAAACAAATAATCAAGATGACACTAAGAAAGAGTCTCATGAAGAAATCCACGATTTAACCAATCCTGAGATTCATGAGGAAATCATTGAGCCTGAGACTCAAGAAAATAAGGAACTATCAATAAATTCATCGATATTGAAACATATTTGAATTGACTGGATATAGTGGGGGATTATATCTTTGTATATAATATTGCATCTAGCATTATGCAAGATAGTGATGATCTTGAACCTCAATCTGTTGGAGAATGTCGACAAAGACTTGATTTGCCAAAATGGCAAGAAGCAATCCAATCAGAGTTGAATTCACTTGCAAAACGTGAAGTTTTTGGGCCTGTAGTCCAAACCTAATGGTGTTAAGCCTATTGGCTATAAATGGGTCTTTGTACGCAAGAGGAATGAGAAAAATGAGGTACAAAGATGTAAGGCACGCCTTGTTGCACAAGGATTCACAAAAGCCTGGTGTCAATTATGAAGAGACATATTCATCCGTTATGGATGATATAACGTTCCGTTATTTCATTAGTTTTGCTGTCCATGAAAAGCTTGACATGATTTAATGGATGTGGTTACCACCTACCTTTATGGCCCACTTGATAATAAGATATACATGAAAATTCCCGAGGGATTTAAAATGCCTAACGCATATAATTCAAAGTCATGGGAAATGTTTTCAATCAATTTGCAAAGATCTTTGTATGGTCTAAAGCAATCAGGACAAATGTGGTATAATCGTCTTAGTGAGTATTTATTAAAGGAAGGTTATATAAATGATACCATTTGCCCATGTGTTTTTATAAAGAAAACAACATCGGAATTTATTGTACTTGCCGTATATGTTGATCACATAAACCTTATTGGAACTCCTGTAGAACTCCAAAAGGCAATTGATATTTAAAGAGGAATTCGAGATGAAAGATCTCGGAAAGACAAAATTATGTCTTGGTTTGCAAATTGACATTTGGCAACGGAATTTTGTTCATCAATCTGCCTACACAGTAAAAGGTATTGAAACGGTTTTACATGGATGGAGCAGATCCATTAAGTACTCCGTGGTTGTTCGATCACTTGATGTGAACAAGGATCCATTCCGACCTCAAGAAAAGAATGAAGAGCTACTTGGTCCTGAAGTACCATATCTTAGTGCAATTGGTGTACTCATGTATCTTGCCAATACTACAAGGCCTGACATAACTTTTTCAGTTAATGTCTTAGCAAGATATAGCTCTGCTCCCACAAGGAGACATTGGAATGGAATCAAACACATATTACGGTATCTAAAGGGACTATCGATATGGGCTTATTTTATGGCAACAATTGCAGTCCCGATCTTGTTGGTTATGCTGATGTTGGGTATTTATCTGACCCACACAAGGCTCGGTCTCAAACAGGTTATGTATTTACCTGTGGAGGCACTG
>NW_017674600.1:31122-91507 GCF_001879085.1 Nicotiana attenuata
AATTTCTGCTGTCAGTTGTCCAGTTTTTCCTTCTATGCGATCGCATAGGATAGGCCGCGATCGCATAGAGCAAATTGCTAAGGTTCAGAAATCCCTCTATGCGATCGTATTATAGTCTCCGCGATCGCATTGTACAAAGCTCAGCCCACATTTATTTTCCCCTATGCGTTCGCAACCTCACTCCTGCGATCGCAGAGCTCATCCAACCTGACCCTATGCGATCGCGTCCCCTCTTCTGCAATCGCATAGGGCAATTTCGCCCAGTGATTTTAAAAGCCTAAAAACAGAACAGTGACGGGAAAAACTCCACAAAACACACGAGCTCTTCTTCTCCACAGCCCCTAGGCGACTTGTAGAGCGATTCTTCACCAAATATTCTTGGGTAAGTATTATCTAACTTGTTTCTTCATTTTCTATCATCATCCATCGAAATCCTAGGCCTAAAACATGTAATCTAGGGTTGAAATTGGGGGAAATGGGTAGAGTTAGGGCCTTTCGATTTTCTTCGATTTAGACCTCGTTTTGGGGTCGAATTTGAAAACAAATTGTATATTCGGGCTCGTGGGGGAATGGGTGATATCGAATTGGTTCGAACCTCGTGTTTTGACCAAGCGGGCCCGGGGTCGATTTTGGAGTTTTTGGAAGAAAGGTTGGGAATCTATATTTAGGCATTGGGTTTAATTTGTTTAGCTATTATTGATGCTATAAAGTCGTTATTTCATAGATTTGATTGAGTTGGAGCCGAATTCAAAAGGGAAAGCGGTCGTTGTGGATTGATTTAGCTGTGGAAGTTGAGGTAAGTGTTTGGTTTAACCCTAGCTTGAGGGAATAGGAGTTGAGTCTTGTTTGCTAATTGCTAAATGATTGAGTACGGTGTATAGGCATGGTGACGAGTATCTATACACTGGTGTCTAGCATGACCGTGAGTCCGTATATTGTGTTTATTCCTATTTTGTTGTGACTCTTCCTCGTGTAATTGATGAACTCTATATAATGTGAAGAGTATGAGAAAGAATTATGATTTGTGAACTCTTTGGAGCGTTGGCTCGAATGATAAAGTAATTATTGAGTAAGAAAAGAAAGAAAGAGGAAGAAATGTGACTATTCCCTTGCCGGACCGTATTCGTATATTGATTACCTCCCTTACCGGGATGTGAAAGTTATTATTGTTGTTCCCTTGCCGGGATTCAATTGGTTACTTGTGTTTTCCCTTGCCGGGACTTCTATTACTGTTTGTCTATCCCCTCGCCCCATTGTTTGTGATTGTTGTTTGGGTGAGGACGAGTGATAAAGCACGAAGGGTGATGCCGTACACGATTGTGATATGAATACTGATGCACGAAGGAACATTCCGTGCCCTGTTTTGATTATTAATGCACGAAGGAACATTCCGTGCCCTGATTTGATTACTAATGCACGAAGGAACATTCCGTGCCATGATATGAGTGTTATGCACGAAGGGTCATTCCGTGCCAGCATTTTGTGAGGTAAAGCACGAAGGGTGATGCCGTGCACTTTATATGATTGTTTGGGTGAGAATGAGAGTAAAAGCACGAAGGATGGTGCTGTGCAACTGTTGATTTCCTAATATCGCTGCCATTGTAGTTGTACTGTTTCATTCCTCAATTATTGATTTTATACCTGAACTGTTACAGCCCCTACAGCATGCTCCCCCTCCCCCCTCCCCCCTTGACTGGTTAATTTCTGTATACCTTTATATTGCATACCTATATATTGAACTGCACAGGTTTGTTTGGTAGTCCGGTCTAGCCTCGTCACTACTTCGTCGGGGTTAGGCCAGGCACTTACCAGCACATGGGGTCGGTTGTGGATACTACACTCTATGCATCTTTTTGCACAGATCACAGCGCCGGAGCAGCAGCTTTTGGATAGCAGTAGTTGATTGGGAGTTGACTTCAGTCCAGAGATCCCGAGGTAGCAACTTTTGGCCCGGAGTCTCTTCTATCTTTACTTTAGTTTGTTATCCTTTGTACCGGAAAAAACAGAATTATGTTTTTATTCAGACGTTGTATTTAGCATTCTCTAGATGTTCGTGAGTTTGTGACTCCATTCCTTGGGTA
This sequence comes from Nicotiana attenuata, assembly GCF_001879085.1. Taxonomy (NCBI): domain Eukaryota; kingdom Viridiplantae; phylum Streptophyta; class Magnoliopsida; order Solanales; family Solanaceae; genus Nicotiana; species Nicotiana attenuata. The sequence goes on from NW_017674600.1 coordinate 33,204, forward strand.
GAGTTGTATTGAACTTCCGCATTGTTTTTTTTCCGTTTATTTATATTTAAGACTTCCGCTTTTCTATTAGTTGTTTCGTCATTTTTATTAATGTCGAGGTTTGATAAAAGAGATAATAAACAATTGGCTTGCCTAGCTCCTAATAGTAGGCGCCATCACGACTCCCGAGGGTGGAAAATCCGGGTCGTGACATGTGAGTAAGGATCCATTCCGACCTCAAGAAAAGAATGAAGAGTTACTTGGTCCTAAGTACCATATCTTAGTGCAATTGGTGCACTAATGTATCTTGCTAACACTATAAGGCCTGACATAACTTTTTCACTTAATGTCTTAGCAAGATATAGATCTGCTCCTACAAGGAGACATTGGAATGGAATCAAACACATATTTGCGGTATCTAAAAGGAACTACTGATATGAGCTTATTTTATGGCAATAATTGCAGTCTCGATCTTGTTGGTTATGCCGATGCTGGGTATTTATCTGATCCACACTAGGCTCGATCTCAAACAAGCTATGTGTTTACCTGTGGAGGTACTGCAATATCTTGGCGATCGACTAAGCAATCAATCGTGGATACTTCATCTAATCATGCTGAGATGATTGCTATTCATGAAGCAAGTCGAGAATGTGTATGGTTGAGGTCTATAATACATCTTATTCGAGACAAATGTAGTTTGAAGTGTGATAAATTACCCACGATTTTGTATAAAGACAATGCAACATGCATAGCCCAATTGAAGGGAGGATTCATAAAAGGGGATAGGACAAAGCACATTTCACCGAAGTTATTTTTTACTCATGATATTCAAAATAATGGTGATATAAACGTGCAACAAATTTGTTCAAGTGATAATATGGTTGATTTGTTCACCAAGTCTCTACCGACGTCAACCTTCAAGAAGCTAGTGTAAAAGATTGGGATAGAAGGCTCAAGGATGTGAATTGATGCTCTCATTAGGGGGAGTTAATGCGCGTTGTACTCTTTTTCCCTTACAAGGTTTTGTCCCACTTGGTTTTTCTTGCAAGGTTTTTAACGAGGCAATGTTAGATATGTCTACTCTTTTTCCTCTACTAGATTTTTTTTCCCACTGGGTTTTATTTCAGTTAAAGTTTTAATGAGGCACATATCTGTTGAATAGACATTCAAGGGGGAGTGTTATAAATAAAGTTTTATTTAAGGTGAATGTCTATATTTTAGGGAGATTTTAGGGATTTTACTTGGTGGCTAAGTCACTCTTTCCCTATAAATATAGGGGCCCTATTCTATTGTAATTCATCTCAAAGCAATAAGAATTCTTTCTCTCTTTCTTCGTAATATTCTTTTTTAATTTTCTATTTCAATCAATCATCAATCTATATCTATATTATATTAAAAGTGGGAAGCCTTTTAGCTAAAAGTTAAATTACTAAAATAACCTTCTTATTACCCTAATATTCTATTTAACATTATTAATTAAAAAAGATAAACACCTAACTTAAGAGAAGCCAACGCTTCATACGCTACAACAACCCCCCAAGTAGACGACGTTTAAAACGGTGTCCTTTTCTCTTGTAATTTCACGGGTAATTCCTGTTTTACTAAGTATGGTATGTTAATATGTGGAGAAGAATTATGTTTGCCATTGAATTCATCACAAGTCTTAAGACACGTGTTTTGATTACTAAGAAAGGAAGAAATTATGGACAAGTATAATAGATTCTGAGTTATTAATGGCCAAACTAATATGCACAAGTGGATGTTAGTTCTTGCCGGGGAAGAAGATAATTTTCAAAGGTACTACGCAAAAAATTTATGTACATATATATCATATACTGTATAGATGTTGTCTTGGTTTTAGGGTATGCCAATGTTTTCGTGCTGCAATACAACATATGCATGTGTAATGTATGGCATGCGCTTTTGGAAGATTTTCTAGACAACAATATTATTGGAAAGAAAAATACAACCCCCTAAATTACACATATTTTTTACTTATACGCTTCAGCTTAAGTTTGTTTCATTTAATACTTTATCCACATCTCAAATATAAAATTAATAGGCAGCCTGAAGTTTTGAATGTCAATACCACATAGGGGGTGATTTATGTGGTACCCAATTTTCGCTTAACTGAACTATACAAGGACCTGGTTCTTCTAGGTGTTCCAACTACTGCTGTTTGCGAAATAATAAATACAGAAAATAAAGAACATAGAGATTTTTACGTGGAAAACACCTGGCTCAAAAGGTGAAAAAATCACGACCTATTACTCAGTAGGATTTTCCCAAACTTCCACTAAAATCATTGAGCCAAAACAGCATTTACAAAACTCTTTGTAAACCTAAGGATTAACTCTAATCCCATTGTAGCAACCAGCCTCTAACTGTTGCGACAACTTCAAGTTAACTCTAACTTGAATACTCAAAATACCTATTACAATTGCTTCTAGATAAAGCTGAAAGTTATAATATAAAACACCTACTACAATTGAACTAGAAATAAAGAAAGACACATAAAACTCTTTATGGAGCTGGTTCTTCAATCTGGTTTATGTAGCTTCAGGTTTGCACACTTGAATCACACAGGAACTGCTCGCAAAAAGCCTTGCTATTTTGCTCCCAATTCACGTTTAACTTCTGCGTTTTTGTGCAACACTTTAATGTGAGAATATCCTGCAATTTATAGAGTTAGTAGATGAAGAAATAACTAGAGTTCTGATGCAACTCTTCCTTGGTGGAAGAGTTCTAGTTGATTTCAACTTCTAACTCCTTCCCTATCTTGGATAGTGTTCTCTTTGATTAAGGAGTCCTTCTCCTTATCAATTATGCAACCTTTTCGATCAGGAGATATTAAATACACCAAGTTAAGCTTATCTCCTTCACGTGCAACCCACATGCTGGAATCTGCCCGTTTTTGTGCACCTGAGTGATGGACCTGGTTCATCCTGAGTTCCTTTGTCAGTCTTCAAAACTAATCTTTAATTGGGCCAACAAATTTTCCCTTTTTGATGATGACAAACTCTATGCTTTACATAAGCTTGGGCCCTGTTTCAACTCAGCTCAACATCAACATAATGTTAGAAACATTTTTCCTTTTTATCACTTATCATCAAGGACCAGGTACATTAGGTTATAAACATCACTGTTCAAAGTGTAAACATCACTTGTTTAAAGCACAATATTTTTTTCCCTTTTGGCATCATCGAAAAGTTGCATAAAAATGTGAGACAACCAGATGTTAAAGCTTACTCATGGCCACTGGGGCTACTTCAAATGAAAACATGGATTAATCATCATAGATCAAGCTAAGAATTTTAACCATCAAAGAAATATAAACAAACAGTTAGAGCAAAAACAGTGAATTTCATTGATGATTGATAAGATTCTACCACAAAGCATAAGAAGAAATAAAAATACTGAAAACATGAGCAAAAGAAACAAAAAGTCCCGAATTGGGTCACTGGTTGATCTACACTAGGCTAGGATTTAAGGCTTGGAAGAGGTAGGGGCTGGGTTATTTGCTTGGAAAAGTTTCAGCAAGTCTTGAAGAATTCCATCATTCTTCTCCTTTTCCCTTGCAAGTTCAGCTCTAAGAACATTTCTCTCAGATTGTACCTTAACCAATCGTGTCTTCAGCCTTGCTATCTCAGCATGCTTTGCCTCTTTTTCGTTTTCCTTTTTATTTTTACCACCAACTTCTCCAGATTCTTTAGTCTCAACACCTGCTATAGATCCTACCAGCACAAATCTATTCTCCAAATTTACAGCAACTTCAGAAATTGTCTCAGGAGTAACTTTAGAATCAGAAGATACCTGTTCAGTTTCGGAAGACCTACTTTCTTCCCCCTTAGTAGCAGACTTAAATGAATCTTCAGATTTCTAGGATTCTTCTTCCCTACCTGCTTTCAATTGCTTGTTTATTTTCTTGATCTGCTCTCCTTCAGCGACAATCTTACGAGCCATCATCTTTACTCTACTTTTCTTAGAGATTGATGTTGTAGAAGGTGTGGAAGTGGTTTCCTGTGGTGGTGATGAAGGATTTTCAGAGGTGTTCGACATATCTGGGATAGGGTATGGAAGAGAAGAGAATTAGATTGTGTTTGGAAGATGAAAGAAGAATGAGAGTTTTTGACGGCTTGGGAGAAATGAAGTAAGGAATACACTAAAGCTGATCAATATACAAGGCAATAATTGATGGGGTAACTACAACTTTTCAGACTCTTAGAAGTTTAATCAAACTGAAATTCAGCTTTGAAGAGACGTTGGAGTGTATCCCTAGAATCTAGATACTTCCATTCGGTTGGGACTCTTTTGAATGGGACTGGTTCACTTGTAACGGATAAGTCCAAAAGGAGTTTGGTATTTGGTAGGACTCTGCTCATGATCCAAATATAGTTATTTCAAATTATGCAACGTGTAGAAAACATACCGTGTTATCTTGATGAACCAGGTTCTTCACTGATAATTCTCTTGTGTGAGTCTAAATTTACCAAAATAGAGAAAATATCATTAGTGATTAATGATCCATTTTAACATATGGCACAAGAGTATACTATGAAAAGTATGAGACCGAGCAAGATTTAATCTAATTATACAATTTACTGACTTTCTAACCAAAATTTGTTTTTTAATTTTTTTTTCATTTTTTTTTGTTTAACCTTGAACTGGTCCTTTTAGGTGATCTTAATTATCCCTAATTCCAATCTGTTCCTCTCAAAGTGATCTCTACCTAAGGCTTTTTGAAGATGTCAGCAATTTACTTGTCAGTAGCACAAAACTCCATAGTGATCAAGCCTTTCTCATAGTTGTCCCTCAAAAAATGGTGTCTAACATCTATATGCTTAGTTCTCTTATGATGAACCGGATTCTTAGTCATACTAATAGCACTAGTGTTATCACAGAAAATAGGAATGCAACCAACTTCAATACCAAAATCCATCAACTGCTGCTTGATCCACAACAATTGAGCACAATCATGAAGAAGCAGCAACATACTTAGCTTCAGCAGTAGATAAGGCCACTGAATTTTGCTTTTTAGTAGCCCATGACACAAGACATGAACAAGGAAGTGTGCCATACCTGAGGTGCTCGTCCTATCCACTAGGAAACCTGCATAATCGGCGTCAGCATATCCCACAAGGTTAAAATTACTACCTTTTGGATACCAAAGGCAAAGGTTAGTGGTGCCTTTCAAGTATCTTAATATTCTCTTTACATTAGTCAAGTGGGACTCCTTTGAATTTGCCTGAAATCGAGCACAAAGACCTACACCGCACACAATGTCAGGTCTGCTAGTAGTGAGATATAAAAGAGAACCAATCATCCCCTATACAACTTCTGATCAACAAATGAACCAGGTTCATCTATATCCAATTTCATGGATGTTGCAATAGGAGTGTCAATTTCTTTGGATGTTCCTTCCTGGTTTTGTTACCGAGGAATAGATTCATGGACAGGTTCCCTCGAGGTTTGAGGATGAGTTCCTCTCTAGTCAGTTCCCCCTGTCATGTTGCCCTGGGTAGGAGAACCTGTTCCATCACCTGTTTCTTCTTCTGGTGCAGCTTCAGTCTGGGCTGTAATTTCATTTTAGAATTCTTACCAGCCCAATTGCTTCATCTTCATGTTCCTGTCTCTCAGAAAGAGTGTTAGTTTCATCAAAAATCACATGTACACTTTCTTCTACACACATAGTTCTTTTTTTATAGATCTTATAAGCTTTACTATGTGAAGAACATCCCAAGAATACTCCCTCATCACTTCTGGGATCATACTTACCTAGGGAGTCTTTGCCATTATTGTGCACAAAGCACTTGCATCTAAATTCCCTAAGATGTGATATATTTAGCTTTCTCCGTTTAAGTGACTCATATGGAATCTTCTTAATAAGAGGTCTAGTCATGCAACTATTTATGATTTAGCATGCAAAAATTCAGCAACCTTAGCATTTTCAAATTTAGTTCCATGATCAGACCTAATTGATGCAAGTTGATTACCTTGTTGTTTCTGAGTTTTTATAACAAAAGAAGTAAACATGTCAAATGCTTCATCTTTAGATGTTAAAAATAATGTCCACGTAAACCTAGAGTAATCATCAACAAGCACCATCACATATCTTTTACCACCTCTGCTTAATGTTCTCATTGGACCACAAAGATCCATATGGACCAGTTCCATCATTCTGGTGGTGCTTACCACTTTCTTGCATTTAAAAGAGGATCTTACCTGCTTCCCCCTTGCACAAGCCTCACAAACTTTGTCTTCCTTGAACTTGATGTTAGGCAGCCCTATCACCAGATCCTGGGAGACTAATTTGTTGAGTTGACTCAAACTTGCATGTCCAAGTTTCTTGTGCCAAAGGAGGGGATCATTGTCCAACACACTTAAGCAAGTGAGTTCATTTTCTGAAAGTGTGGACAAATCTACAATGTATGTATTGTTTACTCTTTTTCCCTGCAAAACAATCTTGTCAATGGTAAGATTAATCACAAAATATTTGGTAGAGGTGAATGTTACCTAATTACCTTTATCATATAATTGTGATACACTGATTAGACTGTACTTTAGGCCATCTATCAAGTAGACATTCTCAATAGAGTGAGAATCAGTATTACCTACCTTTCCAACCCCAATGATCTCACGTTTTTTCCCATTTCCAAAGGAGACATTACCTCCTTTGAGGTCCTCAAGTGAAAGGAACTGGTTCTTTCTTCCTGTCATATGCTTTGAACAGCCACTATCCATGTATTATATTTGGCTGCTCCCCTTCACTTGGACCCGCGAAAGGAAATTAGGGGTTAGTCTTAGGAACCCAAACTAGTTTGGGTCCCTTTCTATAGGCAAAAGGGTGAATCAAATTTTTTTTAGCCCAACCTGGCAGTCTATTTTTCCGTTGAACAAATTCTTTAATCTTTTGACTAGCCTTTTCTTTTGCAATACATTCACTTTTATAGTGACCAGTTTTACAACAGTGTGTGCAAATTTTATTCTCAGGAAGTGTGAGGTACTTGCTTTTGGGATCCAACATAGGTACAGGGGTCCTGTAGCCAAGTCTCTCTTATTGCTACAATGGTGTTCATGTAGCCATGAAAGTGCATCGGAGGACCTATTCCATTTACAGGTTCTATCTAGCTCGTGCTTAACCTTGTTTAGATCCTCCTTAAGGACTCTTATCTGCTCATCTCTTTTGTACAACTCATCTTTCATTTTTCCTACATTTTCTTCTAAAGTGAGTTGTGTGTGATTAACATTCCTTTTACCAGTTCCTAATTTCAATTTTAGATTTTCAGATCTAAGCTCTAGGACAGTGGTGTCAAGTTCATGAACCTGGTTCTTTAACTCAGCATTTTTACTATCACTTTCACTAGCCCTAAGTTCAAGATTTTTGCACTTAGCTTTCAAAATCACACACTCCTTAGATAGCTGTTCATTTTCAGTATTTAGATCCTCAGATTCATCAATAAAATCCAGGAGTAACTCAGATAGCCTTTCTTTAGACAAAAATTTAATCTTGTCTTTGAGATGAATTATACTTACCTCTGATTCCTCATCGGATTCTCCAATTGCCATAAGTGCTTGTTCATCTCCATCTTCATCCTCTATGTCCTCATCTGAGCTTTCTCCCAAGGCAGCAACCATAGCCTTTGTTGATCCTTTGTCCTTCTTGGGTTGGACCTGTTCCTTCTTCCTGTTCCTTCGTTTAGCTCTTTCCTTCTTCCACTCAATTTTCCATTGAGGGCAATTTTTGAAGTGGTGATCAGTCTTCCCACACTTGTAACACCCCTCATTGGTTTGTTTTTCAGGAACCCTTGGTTTGTTGTAACTTCCACTTCTTGAAGGACCATTTCCTCTCATTAGGTACTTCTTGAAATCCTTTGTGATCATGGTCATTTCATCCTCTCCTAGATCAGCACCTTCAGTGATTCTGAATGCCATGCTCCTTTCCTTCTTGGGTGCATCCATCTTCATGGTTTTCCTTCTAAGTTCATAGGCAGTGAGATTTCCAATTAGCTCATCCAACTTAAGAGTGGCAATGTTCTTTGATTCCTGAATAGCTGTGATTTTGCTTTCCCAAGAGACTGGCAGAACCCTCGTCAAAATCTTCTCAACTTTGTCCTCTTCAAGAATAACCCTTCCAAGAGACTCAAGTTCATTTGTCAATGTGGTGAACCTTGTATACATTTATTGGATAGATTCTCGTTCCTTCATACTGAAATTCTCATATTGTGAATATAGTAGCGTCCCTCTTGATCTCTTTACTTGAGGAGTTCCTTCATGAGCCACTTGTAAAGTGTCCCATATTTCCTTTGCAGTAGTACAACTTTGAATTCTACTGTACTCGTATGGACCAAGTCCACACACAAGCCATTTCTTGGCCTTAGCATTCTTTTCCCATTTCTTCAAATCTTCAGCAGTACAGTCAGCTCTTGTCTTTGGCACATCCACTCCTTCAGCATTTTTCTTTGTAGTAGCCAAGGGACCATCAGTGACTATGTCCCAGAGTTCATAGTCTTCTCCTATGATGTGGTCTCTCATCCTGTTCTTCCACCAAGAATAGTACTGACCATTGAAAAGTGGAGGCCTAACAGTGGATTGCCCTTCCCAGTTCCCAGGTGGTGCACTTATGTTGATCTTTTCCTAAGGTGTTAGCCTCTTCAAGGATAACCTACTCTGATACCAATTGATGTTCTAAACGTCAATACCACACAAGGGGGGGGGGGGTGATTTGTGTGGTACCCAATTTTCGCTCTAGAAGAACCTGGTTCTTCTAGATGTACTAACTACTGCTGTTTGCGGAATAATAAATGCAGAAAATAAAGAACACAGAGATTTTTACGTGGAAAACACCTGGCTCAAAAGGTGAAAAAACCACGACCTACTACTCAGCAGGATTTTCCCAAACATCCACAAAAATCACTGAGCCAAAAATAACATTTACAAAACTCTTTGTAAACCTAAGGATTAACTCTAATCCCGTTGTGGCAACCAGCCTCTAACTGCTGCGACAACTTCAAGTTAACTCTAACTTGAATACTCAAAATACCTATTACAATTGCTTCTAGATAAAACTGAAAGGTACAATATGAAACACTACTACAATTGAACTAGAAATAAAGAAAGACACATAAAACTCTTTATGGAGCTGGTTCTTCAATCTGGTTCATGTAGCTTCTGGTTTGCACACTTGAATCACACACGAACTACTTGCAAAAAGCCTTGCTATTTTGCTCCCAATTCACGTTTAACTTCTGCGTTTTTTGTGCAACCTCTTTCATGTGAGAACATCCTGCAATTTATAGAGTTAGTAGATAAAGAAATAACTAGAGTTTTGATGCAAATCTTCCTTGGTGGAAGAGTTCTAGTTGATTTCAACTTCTAACTCCTTCCCTATCTTGACTTGTGTTCTCTTTGATTAAGGACTCCTTCTCCTTATCAATTATGCAACCATTTCGATCAGGAGATATTAAATACACCAATTTAAGCTTATCTCCTTCACGTGCATCCCACATGCTTGAATCTGCCCGTTTTTGTGAACCTGAGGGATGGATCACTGGATGGACCTGGTTCATGTCTGAGTTCCTTTGTTAGTCTTAAAAACTAACCTTTACTTGGGCCAACACATCCCTAATATGACATCAAAATCAACCATGTCCAACAGTAACAAATCTACTCGGGTCTCAAGGCCCCCAATCACAACTACACCAGAACGATGAACACGATCTACCACAATAGAATCACCCACCGGTGTAGACACATAGGAGTATATAGATCCTGGATCAAATAGAACTGAAGCATCTCTACTACAAACCAAAACAGCACCTGTGATAACTGCATCGGAAGCCTTAGCCTCAGGCCTGGCTGGAAGAACATAACATCGGGGCTAGGCCCCACCACTCTGAACTACATCTCTGGGATGGCCTGCTGCTGGCTGGCCTCCACCTCTAGCGGCCTGACCTCCATCTCGAATAACTCTACCTCCACCTCTAGCATCTCTACCTCCACCCCTAGCAGGCTGAGCGGGCTGTGGAACACTCGGTGCCTGAACCATGGCACGGGAACCCTGATGCTGAGAGTTGCTCGATGCTCGAGGGCAAAATCTAGGATATGACCCGTATAGCCACAAGTATAACAAGCCCTCAGCTGCAAAGAACGCTGACCCTGACGACCCGAATGACCACCCCGAAAACTCTCGAGCGGCGGTGCACTGATAGGAGCTGGTAGTGCACTGTAGGACTGCTGATCCGAATACTACATATGAGAACCATGGCCACCTGAAACATTGTGAGAAACCTGAAGTGCTGACTGAAAAGGCCTAGGAAGGATGGCCCCTGCCTAAAGAATCTCTGCCTCCAGATGAGGCACCACTAAATCTGCCCGAATGACGAGGCCTCTTGTCAGACCCCTGACCACCCCCCTGTGATAAAACCATCTCAATCCTCCTGGCCACATTGGCCGTATCTTGAAAGGAAATCTCACTCCCCGTCTCCTTGGCCATCTAAAGTCGAATAGGCTGAATGAGTCCCTTAATGAACCTCCTCACTCTCTCTCTCTCAGTGGGAAGTATAAGGAGAGCATGACGGGCCAAAATTTGAGGTTACTATTTAAATTTTGTCCCCATTAACTTGGTGAGCTAATTTGTCCTAAAAAGAATGTCATTCAATTATTTTTTGACTGGTCTCGTACTGAGTAATAGTCATAGAACCATGCTGGAGACGCTCAAACTGCATCCGATAGATCTCTCTCTGAGTAATAGGAAGAAACTTCTCCAGAAATAGCTGAGAAAACTGACCCGAAGTCAAAGCTGGTGACCCAACTGGTCTATCCAAACAATAATCGCTCCACCAGGTATTAGCGGATCCAGACAGTCGGAAAGTAGCGAAGTCGACCCCATTGGTCTCCACTATCCCCAAGTTCCTGAGAACCTCATGACAGCTGTCTAAATAATCCTGGGGATCCTCAGAAGATGCACCGCTGAAAGTGGTAGTGAAGAGCTTGGTGAAACCTATCCAACCTCCACAAAGCCTCCGAAGATGTAGCTGATCCATCACCGGTTTGTGCGGCTGCTCGATTGAAGAAGCGGTACGCGACCTCGTCATCCGCGAAAGAACAAGAGTAGATGGTTCAATTTAGCGTTAAGAGAACAAAATCGCACGATAGGAAAGAATAGATGTGAAGTTTTTCCTAACTCTGTAGCCTCTAGGGGATAAATACAGATGTCTCCGTACTGATCCCTCAGACTCTACTAAGCTTGTTCGTGAATTATGAAACCTAAGTAACCTAGAGCTCTGATACCAACTTGTCACGACCCGGATTTTCCACCCTCGGGAGTCGTGATGGCGCTTACTAGTCAAAGCTAGGCAAGCCAATTATTTCAAGTATTTACCTTTTTCTCATTTTTTTATCCTTTAACAGTTATGAATAAACATTATATAATCAGCGGAATTAAACAAGCGGAAGAACAAATTATAACCATTAAAATATTACCAATAAAATTCCTTAAACATAGACTACCCAGGACTAGTGTCACAATTTCACAGACTGTCTAAGAGTACTACAAATAAAGGTCCGAAAGAAAAATACAAGCTGTTTCAGAAATACATAGAAGAAACATCATAGGAAGATAGAAGGAGACGACAAGGCCGCGGACATCTGTAGGACTACCTAGGGTCGCCTGTTGGACTGAAGGCAGCAACCTCACTGCGGGCCAAACGCTCCGATGTCAGTATCTGCACACAGTGCAGAGTGTAGTATCAGCACAACCGACCCCATGTGCTGGTGAGTGCCTAGCCTAACCTCGGCGATGTAGTGATGAGGCTAGGACCAGACTACCAAATAAACCTGTGCAGTTAAATCATATACCGCGGAAAATAAAAGCAGATATTCACAGTTAATGATGGGGAGGGGAAGGCATGCTACGAGGAGTATCAGATAACAACAAAATACCAAACAGGAACGTAAAGAAACCATAATTTAGTTGCCCACAATAATGAGGAAAACAAACAATGTATTCACTTTCATTTCTTTCTCGTTGCAGGCAAGCAACCCGCTCCCATTTCATGTGTTACCGTTGCAGGCGTGCAACCCGCTCCCATTTGACATATTACCGTTGCAGGCATGCAACCCGCTCCCATTTCATATATTACCGTCGCAGGTGTGCAACCCGCTCCCATTTCACATATTACCGTTGCAGGCGTGCAACCCGCTCCCATTTCATATATTACCGCTGAAGGCGTGCAACCTGCTCCCATTTCATATATTATCATTGCAGGCGTGCAACCCTCTCCCATTTCATATATTACCGTTGCAGGCGTGCAACCCGCTCCCATTTCATATATTACCGTTGCAGGCGTGCAACCCGCTCCCATTTCATATATTAACACCAATCATAGAAGAATCCCGGCATGGGAACAATAATACATCAACAACATCCCGGCAAGGGAACAATAATATAACAACAACATCCTGGCAAGGGAATAATAATATAACAACAATATCCCGGCAAGGGAACAAGAGTATAACAACGACATCTCGACAAGGGAGACAATATTATAAACAATAACATCATGGCAAGGGAACCAACAATGATAATCATCATATTAGACATGGATAAATCACAACGGAGTCACAATAATTATAATACTAGACTCACGGGCATGCTTGACACTGACGTATAGATACTCGTCACCATGCCTATACGTCGTACTCCACAATTAACACATAGAACATATGACACAACTCCTAATCCCTCAAGCTAAGGTTAGACCGAACACTTACCTCGATGCCACGAACACAATTCAAGCCTCAACTACCGCTTTACCTCTTGATTCCACCACCCATTCGCTTGTATCTAGCCACAAGTTACTTAACTATATCAATAAGTGCTAAATGAATCAATTCTAATGCATGAAAATAGATTTTCTAGAGTTTTTCCCAAAAAGTCAAAAATCGACCCCGAGCCCACATGGTCAAAACCCGAGGTTCAAACCAAAACCCGATTACCTATTCACCCACGAACTCAAATATATAATATGTTTTGAAATCGGACCTCAAATCGAGGTCCAAATCCCCAAAATTTGAAAAACCTATGTTCTACCCAAAACACCCAATTTTCCCCCATGAAAACCTTTGATTTTGAGTTGAAATCATGAGAAAAGATGTTAAAGATTAATAAAATCGAGTTAGAAACGACTTACAATCGATTAGGAAGAGTACTTGTCTTTGAAAAATTGCCCAAGAGTGTTTAGGTTTTGAAAGGGTTTGAAAAATGATTGAAATGCGTCTAAGTTATGATTTTGCAGGTTGCAGATGTCGCAATTGCGACCAGGGTTCGCAATTGCGAACCCCTTAGACTGCTAGCTTCGCATTTGCAAACAGGGGTTCTTTGCGAACCCTAAGGAATCCAGTCCTCTTCGCATTTGCGATACTGCCTTCGCATTTGCGATGTCGCATTTGCGACAATCACATCGCATTTGCGACCAAGGCAGCCCAGGCCACTATTCGCATTTGCGACACATTGCTCGCATTTGCGAGCTCGCATTAGCAGACCTGCAACATACCAGCAATTTCCTAAGTGCAAATCTCACTCCGTGGCCTATCCAAAACTCACCCGAGCCCTCGGGGCTCCAAACCAAACATGCACACTAACCCAAAAACATCATATGGACTTGCTCGTGCAATCAAATCACCAAAATAACATCAATAACTATGAATTGAACCCCAAATTCATGAAATTATCCAAGAACACCCAAAATTCCAATTTCTCAACTTTAAGTCCGTTTCATACCAAACCAATCCCGATCTTTATCAAATTTTACAGATTCAACCAGATTATTATTTCAAACTTGTACTGGGCTCCGAAACCAAAATACGGGCCTGATACCATCAAATTCAGACATATTTCATTTCTAAAAACTCATATATATTTAAGAAAACAATTTTCTTTAAAAAATTCATTTCTCGGGCTTGGGACCTCGGAATTCGATTCCGGGCATACACCCAAGTCCCATATTTTCTTACGGACCATTAGGGACCGTCAAATCGTGGTTTCGGGTCCGTTAACCCAAAATATTGACCGGAGTCAACTTAAATTCATATTAAAAGCAAAATTTATCATTTTACATAGATTTTCACATAATAGCTTTCCGGATATGCGCCCGGACTGCGCACGCAAATCAAGCTGAGACAGAAAGGAGTTTTATGGCCTCGGAACACATAATTCTCTTTCAAAAACGAGTGATGACCCAAAAGGTCATCACAACTCCCTATTTTTCACCCTCTTTAGAGATGCCTATGTCTTATCCTCCACCCCACAGCTATACTGAGCTGCCATAGTATCACGAGCCCTACACCTTCATCCAGACACCAGGTCTTTCATCATAGGGCCATCGGACTATACGTCCGACATACAGTCCAGCTGCCTCACGGTGTCACGACCCTAAACCCGGACCCGGTCGTGGTGGCGCCTCTTGTGAAGACAAGGCCAGCCGACACACTTCCAATTTACTTTAAGCAATTTAAATAATAAATACTAAGTCTTTAGCAGAAATAAAATCCCAAAACAATATCAGTGAATAGTATAATTTGCGGAATTACAAAACCAACACAGCCCGACATCGGGGTGTCACCAGTCATGAGCATCTAACACAATACTACAAGTCTGAAAGTCTACTCCACTACTACATAACTGAATCAGAAAGGAAATAAGATAGAGGGAGATTGCACTGGGCTGCGAATCGTCGGGCAGCTACCTAGTAAATCTTCGGAAATCCGCTAGACAGTTCTCAACCCTCGCTAGCAGGATCTGTAGCGCCCGAATCTGCACATAGGGGTGCAGGGAGTAAAATGAGTACTCCAACTCAGTGAGTAATAACAATAAATGAAGACTGAACGATATAAAATCACGTTAAACACAACATTAAGCTATAAGAGGCATAACAAAATGAGTAAACATAACTAACAGTGAAATCTCATACTACACCTTTTAAGCAGTCAAACAATATATAGGAAAAACAACTAGAAATGGTAAACACATAAGAGCTGCCCCTCGGGCAAAGTAACAACAGAATCGTCCCCTCGGGCAATATCACTAAACAATACCAGCCCCTCGGGCTATATCTCAGATCTCAATGGGTACCCGCGCTCACTGGGGGTGTACAGACTCCGAGAGGGGCCCCATACGGCCCAAGCGCAATATCAAGCCATCTCGTGGCATCATAAACAGGCTCTCGGCCTCATATCAATCACAAGCCACCTCGTGGCGTACAATCTCAGGCCCTCGACCTCATTATCATAATCGGTATATCACCGCTGCGGCATGCAGCCCGACCCAAAAGTATCCTCACAATATAGGCCCTCGGCCTTACTCACTCAGAATCTCATAAGCCCCTCGGGCAACAGTAAAACATGAAGCTTAGCACAAAATATATTTTAAAAATATCAGTTAAGGTGTTTAAAACAGAATGACATAGCTGAGTTTTTGAAACTAGTAAAATATGGCATGACTGAGCACAAATGTGAAATCAAATAGTGAGAAAAAATATCAGTAAAAATCCCCTAAGGGTTCAAACAGTTGGAACGAAGCCCAAATATGGCGTTTAGCCCAAAACATAATAATATCGGACAATTAGCTATCAAATACGCAGTAAAACAGTCATTCGAGGTGGACTAAATCACAATCCCCAATGGTGCACGATCCCACGCTCATCACCTAGCGTGTGCGTCACCTCAACATAGCCGAACGTTGTGTAATACGGCCCAAACTCTAGCTCGCAATGCCTTTGCCCCTCGAATTGGCCTCCGGATGCTCCAAATCTACCAAAATCAGAACGTATTCATCAAAATATGCTAAAGGGACAAAGCCCACTCGAAATAATCGAAAAACAACGCGAATCCCGAAATTACCAAAACCCGACCCCCGGGCCCACGTCTCGGAATTCGATAAATTTTACATCATTAGATTCCTTATCTCCCCACGAGTTCATACATATCAAAAGTTCCAAAATCCGACCACAAACGGTCTTTCAAATCCTCAATCAAAGGCCTAGGTTTCTAAGCCCTAGTTTCTCTAATTTTACCCTTGATTACAGCTCTAATCCGCGAATTAATACCATAAAAACGAGTTTCCATAATCCAAAACCTTACCTCAATGATGTCTCCTTGATTTCTCTCTTCAAAATCGCCCAAAGCTCCAAAATTCGTGTTTAAAAGTGGTGAAACCCTCTAAAAATCGCGAAGGAGGAATTATAAACATTCTGACCCAGGCTTTTCGCACCTGCGGTCCAGATGTCGCACCTGTGTGACCGCTACTGCGGTCCCAATGGCCGCACCTGCGGTTTCCACTTAAGCGGCCAAACCGCATCTGCGATGTGCTTCCCGCACCTGCGCCTTCGCAGATGTGGTCCCACAACCGCTTCTGCGGTTCCTGCCTTCCCAACCGTTTTCCGCTTCTGCGACTGGCCTCTCGCATCTGTGGGGTTGCACCTGCGATCCTTTAACCGCAGATGCGGTTATGACAGTAACAAAATACTTCACCTCTTCAACTTAATTCCAAACCTTCCGTCAACCATCCGAAATCACCTCGAGGCTCCCGCGACCTCAACTAAAAGTAGCAACAAGTCTTATACTACCATTCAAACTTATACCAACCTTCAAAACACCTGAAACAACATCAAAATCACCAAAACACATCGAATTCAAGCCTAAGGTTCTAAGATCTTCTGCATTTCGCTTTTGATCAAAAAGTGTACTAGACCACGTCCGAATGACCTGACATTTTGCACACACATCCCTGATGACATAACGAAGCTACTGCAACTTCCGGAATTCCATTCGACCCCTATATCAAAATCTCACCTATCAACCGAAAAACGCCAAAAACTCAATTTCGCCAATTCAAGCCTAAATCTACTCCGGAACTCCAAAACACATTTCGATCACGCTCCTAAGTCCCAAACCATCTCCCGAAGCTATCCGAACCATCGGAACTCACATCCGAGCCCTCTAGCACATAAGTCAACATCCGGTCGACTTTTCCAACTTAAGCTTTCTTAAAAGAGACAAAGTGTCTCAAACCTTCTCAAAACCTTTCCGAACCCGAGCCAACCAACCCTATAAAATCTAAAACCGATAATTAAAGCAATAAGAAGCAGAAATGGGGAACACGGAGCGGTAACTAATAAGACGACCGGCCGGGTTGACATATCCTCCTCCTCTTAAACAAACGTTCGTCCTTGAACGAGTTAAGAAACATACCTGAAGCCTCAAATAGGTGAGGATATCTGCTCCGCATCTCCCGCTCGGTCTCCCAGGTAGCCTCCTCTATGGGCCGACCTCTCTATTGCACTTTCGCTGAAGCTATATCCTTTGATCTCAACTTTCAAACCTGACGCTCCAAAATAGCTGCTGGCTCCATATCATAAGTCAGATCACCCTCCAACTGAACCGTACTGAAATTCAGAACATGAGACGGATCCCCAACATACTTCCGGAGCATAGAAACATGAAATGCCGGGTGCACACTCGACAAGCTGGGTGGCAAAGCAAGTTCATAAGCCACCTCCCCAATCCTCCGAAGTACCTCGAAAGGCCCAATGAACCGTGGACTCAATTTACCCTTCTTCCAAATCTCATAACACCCTTCATGGGTGAAACCTTCAACAGAACCTTCTCACCAACCATGTAGGACACATCACGAACCTTCCTGTCCGTATAGATCTTTTACCTCGACTGCGCTGTACGAAGCCTCTCCTGAATAGACTTTACCTTGTCTAAAGCATCCTGTGCCAAATTTGTACCCAATAGCCTGTCCTCGCGCGGCTCAAACCAATCAACTGGAGATCTACACCGCCTCCCATACAAAGCCTCATATGGAACCATCTGAATACTCGACTGGTAACTATTGTTATAAGAAAACTCTGCGAGCGGTAGAAACTGATCCCATGACCCTTCGAAATCAATGACACAAGCGCGTAACATGTCCTCCGATATCTGGATAGTGCGCTTGGACTGCCCGTCCATCTAAGGGTGAAAAGCTATGCTCAACTCAACCTGAGTACCCAACTCTCGCTATACAGACTTCCAAAACTACGAAGTAAACTGAGTGCCCCGATCTGAAATGATGGAGACTGGGACACCATGCAAACGAACAATCTCCCGGATATATATCTCTACCAACCGCTCTGAAGAGTAAGTAGTACAAATAGGAATAAAGTGCGCGGACTTGGTCAGCCGATCCACAATCACCCAAATAGCATCGAACTTCTTCAAGGTCCGTGGGAGCCCAACTACAATGTCCATGGTGATCCGCTCCCACTTCCACTCTGGGATTTCCATCCGCTGAAGCAGGCCACCCGGTCTCTGATGCTCATATTTCACCTGCTGACAATTGAGACACCGAGCTACAAATCCCACAATGTCTTTCTTCATTCTCCTCCACCAATAATGCTGTCTTAGATCTTGATACATCTTCGCGGCACCCGGATGAATGGAATACCGCAAGCTATGGGCCTCATCCAGAATCAACTCCCGAAGCCCAGCCACATTGGGCACACAAACGGCCCTGCATCCTCAACACCCCATCATTGCCGATAGTCACATCTCGTGCATCATCATGCTGAACTCTATCCATAAGGACAAGCAAATGAGTATCATCATATTGGCGCTCTCTGATGCGCTCATATAAGGAAGACCGAGAAATCAAACAAGCCAATACCCTACTGGGCTCCGAAATATCCAACCTCACAAACCGATTGGCCAAAGCCTGAACGTCAACTGCAAGAGGTCTCTCCCCAACTAGAATATACGCCAAACTCCCCAAACTCACCGCCTTTCGGATCAAAGCGTCGGCCACCACATTGGCCTTCCCCGGGTGATACAAGATAGTAATGTCATAATCCTTAAGCAACTCCAACCACCTCCGCTGCCTCAAATTGAGATCCTTTTGCTTGAACAAGTGTTGGAGGCTATGATGATCAGTCTAAACCTCAGCCAACTCCAAATCATGAACGGGGTAGTTCTTCTCATGAGGCTTCAACTGACGAGAAGCATAAGCAATAACTCTACCCTCCTCCATCCGAACACACCCAATACCAACTCTCGAAGCATCACAATACACGGTATAAGAACCTGAAGCTAATGGCAATACTAACACTGGAGTTGTGGTCAAGGCAGTCTTGAGCTTCTAAAAGCTCTCCTCACACTCATGAGACCACTGAAATGAAACACCCTTTTGAGTCAACTTGGTCAAGGGCGATGCAATAGATGAACATCCCTGAACAAACCGGCGATAATAACCCGCCAAACCAAGAAAGCTGCAAATCTCTGTAGCTAAGGACAGTCTGGGCCAACTCTGAACCGCCTCTACCTTCTTCAGGTCCACCTGAATACCCTCACTGGACACCACGTGCCCCAAGAAAGCCACTGAACTGAGCCAAGACTCATATTTGGAGAACTTTGCATAAAGCTTCTCCTCTCTCAATCTCTGTAACACCACTCTCAAATGCTCTGTGTGCTCCTCCTGACTATGCGAGTACACCAGAATATCATCAATGAAGACAAATGAGTCGAGAAACGGCCGGAACACACTGTTCATTAAATGCATGAACGTTGTTGGGGCATTGGTTAGCCCGAAAGACATCACCAAGAACTCATAATGACCATATCGGGTCCTAAAAGCTGTCTTAAGTATATCTCAGTCCCTGATCTTCAACCGGTGATAACCAAAACGGAGATCAATCTTGGAGAACACTCTCGCTCCCTGAAGCTGGTCGAACAAATCATCGATACGAGGCAAAGGATACTTGTTCTTAATTGTTACCTTGTTCAACTGCCTATAATCAATACACATTCTCATTGTGCCATCCTTCTTCTTCATAAAGAGAACCGGCGACCCCACGGTGACACACTAGGACGAATTAACCCCTTATCCAGGAGTTCCTCAAGCTGCTCCTTTAACTCCTTCAACTCCGCTGGTGCCATACGGTATGGTGGAACAGAAATGGGCTGATTGCCCCGCACCAGGTCAATACCAAAATCTATATCCCTGTCCGGTGGCATGCCCGGCAGATCTGCAAGAAATACATCGGGAAAATCCCTCACAACTGGAATAGAATCAATACTGGGAGCCTCTTTACTAACATCCCTCACAAAAGCTAGATACGAAAGACAACCTTTCCCAACCATACGCTGGGCCTTCAAGAAAGAAATCACCCTGCTGGGAACATAATCGGTCGAACCTCGCCACTCAATCCAGGCACGCCAGACATAGCCAACGTCATTGTCTTGGCATGACAGTCCAGAATAGCCCGGCACGGATATAAACAGTCCATGCCTAAAATAACATCGAAGTCCACCATACATAACAACAACAAATCCATTCGGGTCTCCAGACCCCCAATAGTCACAACACACGACCGGTACACACGGTCTACCACAACTGTATCGCCCACCGGCGTAGAGACATGAACAGAAGAAATGAGGGACTCGCAGGGCATATCCAAATAATGGGCAAAATAAGACGACACATAAGAGAAAGTAGAACCAGGGTCAAATAACACAGAAGCATCCCTGCGGCAGACTGAGATAATACCTGTAATCACTACATTTGAAGCAATCGCATCAGGCCTAGTTGGAAGTGCATAGAAGCGGGCCTGACCACCACCAGATCGACCTCCCCCTCTGGGGTGACCCCTAGATGACTGCCCTCCACCTCTAGCTGGCTGGGTGGGTGGTGAAGTGGCTGGGACTGAGGCTGATGGCTACCCCTCTACTGGAATGAACCCCCAAGACGGTGAGGACATTGCCTCCACATGTGACCCATCTCTCCACACTCATAGCAACTTCCGGGTGCTGGAGACGGGGATTGATGGGAACCCCTAGTACCGGAATGACTAGAAGACGCACCTGGCGTAGAAGAATCTTGAACTGATAGAGCACGGGACAAACCCTGGGGTGGTAGTGCACTGAGTGAGGAATGACCCTGCTGAGAATCGTGAGAACCATGACCTGATGATGCCCCATGATAACCTGGGCAAGCTGAGTGAGCATGCCTGAACTGGCGGCCTCTGCCGTGCTGAAACTGGCCCCTCGAAGGAGCACCCCCATAACTACCATGACCACGAGGCCTCTTGGCCTCCCTCTCCTCGCGCTCCTAGTGACGAACTGACTCAATCTTACGAGCAATATCCATAACCTCCTCGAACGTAGCATCTGACACTCTCTCCCTAGTCATGAGAACCCGAAGCTGGTAGGTGAGGCCATTAGCAAACCTCCTGATCCTCTCTCTCTCCGTAGCAACCAGCCAAATAGCATGTCGAGCTAACTCTGAGAACCTCATCTCGTACTGAGTAACAGTCATATCCCCCTGTCATAACTGCTCGAATTGCCTACGCAGCTCCTCCTTGCGGGACTGTGGGACATACTTCCCCAGAAATGGAGCGGAGAACTGCTGCCAAGTCAGAGGTGCCGAACCAACAGGCCTATGCCTCTCATATGCCTCCAACCAAGTGAACGCAGCTCTGGTAAACCGAAAGGTCGTGAAGACAACCCCGCTGGTCTCCAGAATACCCGGGGTGCGAAGAATCCTCTGACATCTGTCTAAGAAACCCTAGGCATCCTCGCCCTCAGCACCACTGAAAGTAGAAGGCTGGAGTCTGCCAAACCTCTCCAATGTGCGCTGCTCATCCTCTGGCATAATTGAAGCTACGTAACCCTGAGCAGCTGCCACCGGCTGGGCTAGTGGTTCCTCCGGTGTCTGCAATCCCTGAACCACCTGATCGGGTGTGCGGGCGGCGGAAGTCTGAGAGCCTCCCCCTGCCTGAGAAGTGGTTGCGGCAGTAGAAACCGCGACCGCCTGAGCAACACTCGTACATACTGTCAATATCTGGGCCAAAGTCTCTTGAAGACCCGGAATCACAATGGCACAGCTGGTGCCTGAGCTGGTGCTGCTGGAGTGTCCACAACTAGGACCTGCTCCTGAATTGGGGCGACTGGTGGATCTGCAGGTGTTGCCCTAGCTGCTGTGCGGGCTGCACCTCTGCCCCTACCACATCCTCAACCGCATCCTCGGCCTCTAGTGGCTCCAGCTGGTGGTACTGGTGGTCGTCCATCCTGACCGGTAGCGCGTGTCCTCATCATCTGTGAGAGAATAGAATAACAGAAGTTTAGTTCTCGGATCAACAAATCCACACGACAAGAATTTCAAGAATATGGAACTTTCCTAAAGGTTCTGCAGCCTCTCGAGGATAAATACAGACGTCTCCGTACCGATCCGCAAGACTCTACTAAACCTGCTCATTACTCGTGAGACCTATGTAACCTAGGCTCTAATACCAACTTGTCACGACCCTAAACCCGGACCCAGTCGTGATGGCGCCTCTCGTGAAGACAAGGCCAGCCGACACACTTCCAATTTACTTTAAGCAATTTAAATAATAAATACTAAGTCATTAGCAGAAATAAATCGGTGAACAGTATAATTTGCGGAATTAAAAACCAACACAGAAGACATCAGGGTGTCACCAGTCATGAGCATCTAATACAATACTACAAGTCTGAAAGTCTACTCCACTACTACATAACTGAATAAGAAAGGAAATAAGATAGAGGGAGATTGCACTAGCAGCGAATTGCCGGGCAGCTACCTAGTAAATATCCGAAAATCAGCTGGACAGCTCTCAACCCTCGCTAGCAGGACCTGTAGCGCCCGAATCTGCACACAGGGGTGCAGGGAGTAAACTAAGTACTCAAACTCAGTGAGCAATAACAATAAATGAAAACTGAGCGATATAAAATCACGTTAAACACAACATTAAGCTATAAGAGGCATAACAAAATCAGTAAACATAACTAATAGTGAAATCTCATAAAACACCTTTTAAGCAATCAAACAATATATAGGAAAAACAACTAGAAATGTTAAACACATAAGAGCTGCCCTTCGGGCAAAGTAACAACAGAATCGGCCCCTCGGGCAATATCACAGAACAATACCAGCCCCTCGGGCTATATCTCAGATCTCAATGGGTACCCGCGCTCACTGGGGGTGTACGGACTCCGGTAGGGGACCCATACGGCCCAAGCGCAATATCAAGCCATCTCGTGGCATCATAAACAGGCTCTCGGCCTCATATCAATCACAAGCCACCTCGTGGCGTACAATCTCAGGCCCTCAGCCTCATTATCATAATCAGTATATCACCGCTGCGGCGTGCAGCCCGACCCAAAAGTATCCTCACAACACAGGCCCTCGGCCTTACTCAGTCAGAATCTTATAAGCCCCCCGAGCAACAGTAAAACATGAAGCTCAGCACAAAATATCTTTTAAAAATATCATTTAAGGTGTTTAAAACAGAATAACATAGCTGAGTTTTTGAAACTAGTAAAATATGGCATGACTGAGCACAAATGTGAAATTAAATAGTGAGAAAAAATATCAGTAAAAATCCCCTAAGGGTTCAAACAGTTGGCACGAAGCCCAAATATGGCGTTTAGCCTAAAACATAATAATATTGGCAATTAGCTATCAAATACGCAGTAAAACAGTCATTCGGGATGGACTAAATCACAATCCCCAACGGTGCACGACCCCACGCTCGTCACCTGGCGTGTGCGTCACCTCAACATAGCGGAACGCTGTGTAATCCGGGGTTTCATACCCTCAGGATAGCATTTAAAATCATTACTCACCTCAATCCGGCCCAAACTCTAGCTCGCAATGCCTTTGCCCCTCGAATTGGCCTCCGGATGCTCCGAATCTACCAAAATCAGAACGTAATCATCAAAATATGCTAAAGGGACAAAGCCCACTTGAAAATAATCGAAAAACAACGCGAATCCCAAAATTACCAAAACCCGACCCCGGGCCCACGTCTCAGAATTCGATAAATTTTACATCTTTAGATTCCTTGTCCCCCCATGAGTTCATACATATCAAAAGTTCCAAAATCCAACCACAAACGGTCTTTCAAATCCTCAATCAAAGGCCTAGGTTTCTAAGCCCTAGTTTCTCTAATTTTACCCTTAAGTACAGCTCTAATCCGCGAATTAATACCATAAAAACGAGTTTTCATAATCCAAAACCTTACCTCAATGATGTCTCCTTGATTTCTCTCTTCAAAATCGCCCAAAGCTCCAAAATTCGTGTTTAAAAGTAGTGAAACCCTCTAAAAATCGCGAAGGAGGAATTATAAACATTCCGACCCAGGCTTTTCGCACCTGCGGTCCAGATGTCGCACCTGCGTGACCGCTACTATGGTCCCAATGGCCGCACCTGCAGTTTCCACTTAAGCAGCCAAAACCGCATCTGCGATGTGCTTCCCGCACCTGCGCCTTCGCAGATGTGGTCCCACAACCGCTTATGCGGTTCGTGCCTTCCCAGCCATTTTCCGCTTCTGCGACTGGCCTCCCGCATCTGCGGGGTCGCACCTGCAATCCTTTAACCGCAGATGCGGTTATGACAGTAACAAAATACTTCAGCTTTTCAACTTAATTCCAAACCTTCTGTCAACCATCCGAAATCACCCCGAGGCCCCCGGGACCTCAACTAAAAGCACCAACAAGTCTTATACTACCATTCAAACTTATACCAACCTTCAAAACACCTCAAACAACATCAAAACCACCAAAACACATCGAATTCAAGCCTAAGGTTCTAAAATTTTTCGCATTTCACTTTTGATCAACAAGTGTACCAGACCATGTCCGAATGACCTGAAATTTTGCACACACATCCCAAATGACATAACGAAGCTATTTCAACTTCCGGAATTCCATTCCGACCCCTATATCAGAATCTCACCTATCAACTGGAAAACGCCAAAAACTCAATTTCGCCAATTCAAGCCTAAATCTACTCCGGACCTCAAAAACACATTTCGATCACGCTCCTAAGTCCCAAATCATCTCCCAAAGCTATCCGAACGATCGGAACACACATCCGAGCCCTCTAACACATAAGTCAACATCCGGTCGACATTTCCAACTTAAGCTTTCTTAAAAGAGACGAAGTGTCTCAAACCTTCTCAAAACCTTTCCGAACCCAAGCCAACCAACCCTATCACATCTAAAACCGATAATTAAAGCAATAAGAAGTAGAAATGGGGAAAACGGAGTGGTAACTTATGAGACGACCGGCCGGGTCGTCACACACGGCCACGTGGATCGTAACCATCTACATCGCAACCATCTGTATGACATCCCTATATATCACAGCCACATGGATTGTATCCATCCATGTCACATCCACTCGGTTCACAGCCACTGGGGTCACAGCCATCAGTATCACAGCCATTTGGGTCGCATCCAGCTATGTCGTAGTCACACGGATCGCAACCATCTTCATTAGTGACTCCATCTATTTCAGGCCTTCGCCTGCGAGGCAGTAGCTCTGACCCCCCCTACACCGTCCATACATGCCTCTCATACACATGCTTCAGACAATGATGATGAGGAAGTGCATTATGAACCATTATAGTCCTTGAGGGTGATGGGTAAGAGTTATTTGTTATTTTTGCGTTTATTGTTTTGTAACGTTTTTACTAAGATATTAATGTGTTTCTATTGTTAAATTGCAAGTTTAATCCGAGTAATAAGACTACGAGGATAATCACCAATGCTATCAGAAAACTTTATGATGGCCCTTATGCGACTTGGACTGATTTCCCATTCTCGCTAAAGGAGGAACTTTTCAATCAATTTAAGGTATAAATATTCTTTTAAGCAGTTTAATACTTTATATTTATGATGTTTCCATATAATATTCAACTTTTGAAATACAGAGCAAATGTGCATGGGAAGACCGCTATAGCGGGGAAGTGGCTGCAAATTTTCATCATAAAGCTCGCAAGAGATTGGCGGATGCTTTCTCCGATGCTAGAAAGAAGAACAAGAGGCCTGGCTGGTTACTTCAGAATTTATGGGATGATTTGCAAAGGAAATGGCTTACCGCAGACTTCATAGAGAAGAGCAAAAAAGGAAAGAAAGCTTGCGCATCCGAGAAGGGAGGCTCCTTGCACACTGGAGGTGCGATCAGCCTAGGGACAATAAAAAGAAGATTGGTACGTAATTGCTTAAAATATTTTACTTTTCAAAGTATATCTATTATGTTTATTAACTAAGGCCTCATTTGTTTGCACTTAATGGAGGTCTGAATCTTAATCATTCAGATCTCAGACATTAAGTGTGTTTGTTTTTAAAGTCTGAATCTTTATTATTCAGATCTTAATCATTAAGTTTGTTTTTTTACTTCACAACCACTTAATGGGTCTGAATAGGACTATATGATTCAGATCTATAACAACGACTTAATTTTATTAAGAAGCTATCACATATTCATTATTAACTGCCGCCACCGCCTACCATTATCAACTACCACCATGCCACCACTACTACCATACTCAACCACCACCACCACCACCACCACCACGCTACCATCATCCTCAATCATAGCCGCCACCATTATCAACCATCACCACCCACTATCCCCACCACTCCGGCCACCATCATTCTCACCCATAATCAACACTCATCCACCTCAACTACCATAACTGACCACCCCATCACCATCAATAACCACATCCGTTACTGCCCATCTTATAACCTACCACCACCCACCCACCACCTTCCTCAGTCACAACTATTACCACCACCCGCCATTATTAACTATCACAACCCACCACCACCATCCTCAATCATAATCGCCACCACTACCAATCACTACTAGCTACTAGCATGAACCACCATCATCAACCAAAACTACCAGCAACCACCGCCTCTAGTCGACATTCACCCGTTAGCCATCACCATCAACAACTATCATATTTTAGAAAACTATATATTTTATTGATAAAATATTAGATTAGTTAGTATTTCATTTGAATTATATGTTTATTAATTTTCAAATAAAGATAAATTTTATACATTCAGATGTTAAAAATCAAACAGCCTTAATTATTTCTATTCAGATCTTAATACACATCTTAATATATTCAAATGTATATTCAGATTCAGATGCCTTAATCTTAATACACATCTTGATATTCAGATGTGTATTCAGATTCAGACGTCTTAATCTTAAAAAAACAAATGCGGCCTAAATTAATTTGTTTTCAGGAAAAGAAGTTGGGGCGTCCAATGAGCCATGATGAGCTATTCAAGGAGACGCATATTGTAAAGAAGAAGAAAGAGACGGATCAAGAAAGGTTGGTCGAGGATCGGGCCTCAACTGCATATGTAAGCTTTCACTTTTCTTTAAGTATTATAATTTACTTTTATATAAATTTTGAAATACTAATTCAATTTAAATTTTCGTATAGGGTCGCTACAAAAGTAACGTGGAGGAACTCATTCGGAGTCATCCAGCTGGTGAATCGGGCGAGCCAACTCAACCTTCGGACGAGGATGCAGAAAGAATATGGTTGGAGTCTGTTGGCGGTCCAAAATGGGGGAAGGTATACGGGCTTCCTACAAAAAAGTTCCATCACTATTAGTGTGGAATGCAAGGAATAGGGACTTCCTCGCAAGGCGAGCAACTTAATGGGGAGAGTCTCTCCGCTATGCGGGAGAATGTGACAAAGCTCACATCCGAGCTAGAAGCGGCCAAGGAAAGAGAAAGGGTTAGAGATGCTCAATTCCTTGGCATGCAAGCTCATATCAGAACTCTCCTATCTACTGGAGCTTTTCCGTTGCCCCGGTCTCGTGAGTCATCGCCAGAGGTTCGACCTCCACGTGATCGTTCCTCCCGTCCTGCTCGTGATCGTTCCTCCCGTACTCCCCGTGGTCGTTCTTCCCGTCCTCCACATGACCCTTCTCTATACCGTCTTGTAGATGAAAGTTCATCAGATGGTAATAATGATGCTGTACAAAACACCCCTTGACTTTTATATAATTTGCACTAGACAAATAGAACCAGTTTTGAACTTGTTGTAATTATTTTTAACTTGGTTTTTGATTGTTATGTTCAATCGAACTTTAATTTATTGTTGTTGTTGTTGTTGTCGTCGTCGTCGTTGTTGTTGTCGTTGTTGTCGTCGTTGTTGTTGTTGTTGTTGTTCTGCTGTTGTTGTTGTATTGGTATATGCTGGCAGGTGGTGTAGCTACCAAAACAAGCATTTTCTACCAAAATTAAATCCAGAAAATCGACCAAAGTTGGTCGGTTTTTAATAAATAAAAAAAATATACTGCAAATTACCGACCAAAGTTGGTCGGTATTCATTAAAAAAAATAATTGACAATTATCGAACAAAGTTGGTCGGTTAATGAACAAGAAATTCCCAGAATTCAACTTTGGTCGGTATTGTTAAATTTTAATCTTTAAAAAATATATATATATTCTCTTTTACCGACCAACGTTGGTCAGTATCTTTTTAAATTTAATAATTAATAAAAAAAATATAAATTAAATACATCGACCAACTTTGGTCGGTAAAATTAAATTAATAAAATATGTTTCCGACAAAAGTTGGTCGGTAAGTCATTAAAATTCTTCAGATGGTCGTTTTAGTATACTGACCAACGTTGGTCGGTATATTAAAACAACCATCAAAATAACGACCAAGCGTATTTGACCGCGTTTTGGTCGGTAATTGGCCATAACCGACCAAAGTTGGTCGATTTTTTTGGTCAGTAATTACCGAATTTATAGTAGTGATTGTCCATTGTTGGCCTAGGCCTGCACAACTTTAAAACGCATCACTACGATCTTAAACTTGTTTATTTGTATGCCCAATATTTCTCTCGTACT
Organism: Nicotiana attenuata; assembly: GCF_001879085.1. Taxonomy (NCBI): domain Eukaryota; kingdom Viridiplantae; phylum Streptophyta; class Magnoliopsida; order Solanales; family Solanaceae; genus Nicotiana; species Nicotiana attenuata. The sequence continues at coordinate 61,915 of NW_017674600.1, forward strand.
TTATCAATGTTAAACTCATCTAAGGTTGTTACTACTTGTTATAAACCACCAAGGTATGATAAATTGACTCACGAGACACATTGACTCCTGGAGGAGGAGCACAGACTCCTGCTACTCACACTCCAGAGAAAATGGCTCCCCAGTTTCAGACCCCAACAGCTCAGCCAGTTGGGGCAGTTCTGCCGGGTGTTGCAGCACAGACCGGTTACGGATCAGCTATGTCTTCTGAGGCTTTGTGGAGATTAGATAGGTTTACCAAGCTTTTCCTAGTTCACTTTGGCAGTACATCTTCAGAGGATCCCCAAGACTATCTGGACAGTTGTCATGAGGTGTTACGGAACATGGGGATAGTGGAACCAATGGGGTCGACTATGCTGCATTTCATCTGTCGGGTTCCGCCAAGAAATGGTGGAGGGATTATATGTTGGCCAAGCCAACTGGGTCGCCGGCTCTTACCTGGGACCAGTTCTCTAAGCTATTTCTTGATAAGTATCTTCCTATCACTTAGAGAGAAGACTATCGCAGGCAGTTCGAGCGTCTCTAGCAGGGCAGTATGACCGTCACTCAGTACGAGACTCAATTTGTTGATTTGGCCTGTCATGCTCTTCTTATGCTTCCTATAGAGAGAGAGAGAGAGAGAGAGAGAGAGAGAGAGAGAGAGAGAGAGAGAGAGAGAGAGAGAGGAGGTTTATTGAGGGACTTGCTCAGCCTATCAGATAGCAGATGGCTAAGGACACTGGGAGTGAGATTTCTTTTCGGGATGCAGCTAATGTTGTCAGGCGAGCTAAGATGGTTTTAGCTCAGGGGAGTGGTCAGGGGTCTAACAAGAGGCCTCGTCACTCCGGTGGATTCAGTGGGGCCTTATCTAGAGTCCGGGGTACTTTTCCGTTTCATTCAGCACTTCAGGCTTCTCACAGTGCTTCAGGTGGCCGTGCACCACCAGCTCCTATTAGTGCACCTTCGCTCTAGAGTTTTCAAGGTGATTACTCAGGCCACCAGGATAAGTTTCAGGGTGATCAGCCACAGCAGCCGAGATCTTATTATACTTGTGGCGATCCGAGGCACATTGCTAAGTTTTGCCCTCGAGCATCGAGCAATTCTCAGCATCAGGGTTCTCGTTCCATGGTCCCGGCACCGGGTGTTTCACTGCCCACTCAGCCAGCTAGAGGCAGGGGTCAAATAGCTAGAGGTGGAGGTCGAGGCATTAGAGGTGGAGGTCAGGCCGCTAGAGGTGGAGGCCAGCTAGAGAGGGCCCGTCCTCGAGATGTAGTTCTGAGTGGTGGGGCCTAGCTCCGATGTTATCCTTTTCCAGCCAGGCCTGAGGCTGAGTCATCTGACGCGGTTATCACAGGTACGGTCTTAGTTTGCAGTACAGATGCCTCAGTATTATTTGATCCAGGTTCTACTTAATCGTATGTGTCATCCTATTTTGCTTCATATTTGGTTGTGCCTCGTGATTCTTTGAGTGCTCCCGTGTATGTGTCCACACCTGTGGGGGATGCTATTGTGTAGATCGTGTATCATTTGTGTGTAATTATTATTGGGGGGTCTTGAGGCTTGTGTAGATCTCCCACTTTTCGATATGGTTGATTTTGATGTCATTTTGGGGATGGATTGGTTGTCACCTTATCATGCTATATTGGATTGTCACACCAAGACAATGACATTAACCTTGCCAGGGTTGCATCAATTAGTGTGGACAGGGACTCCTGGTCATTCTACCAGCAGGGTTGTCTCTTATAAGAAGGCTCGACGTATGGTCGAGAAAGGGTGTCTAGCTTATCTGGCTTATGTTCGTGATTCTAGCACAGAGGTTCCTTCCAAGGATTCCATGCCAGTTGTTCGAGAGTTTCCAGAGGTATTTCATGCAGACCTGTCGGGGATGCCACCCGATAGGGATATTGACTTCTGTATTGATTTGGTTCCGATCACTCAACCCATTTCTATTCCGCTATACCCTATGGCCTCGCCAGAGTTGAAAGAGTTGAAAGAACAGTTGCAGGATTTGCTGGATAAGGGCTTCATTAGACCTAGTGTCTCGCCCTGGGGTGCGCCCGTGTTGTTCGTAAAGAAGAAGGATGGGTCGATGAGGATGTACATAGATTATCAGCAGTTGAACAAAGTCACTATCAAGAACAAGTATCGATTTTCGAGAGGATTGATGACTTATTTGATCAGCTTTAGGGTGCCAAGGTATTTTCGAAGATAGATTTGAGGTCTGGCTACCATCAATTGAGGATTAGGGAATCCGATGTTCCTAAGAAAGCTTTTCGGACTCGATATAGGCATTATGAGTTCCTGGTGATGTCATTTGGCATGACAAATGCCCCAGCAGCATTCATGGATTTGATGAACCGGGTGTTCAATCCCTATCTGGATTCCTTTGTGATTGTTTTTGTTGATGATATCTTGATCTACTCCTGCAGTTGAGATGAGCATGAGCAACATCTACGGGTCATTCTCCAGACTCTGAGAGACAGCCAGTTGTATGCTAAGTTTTAGAAATGTGAGTTTTGGTTGGACTCTGTCGCCTTCTTGGGCACGTTATATCAGCAAAGGGTATTCAGGTGGATCCTAAGAAGATTGAGGTAGTCAAGAACTGGCCTAGACTGACATCAGCTATAGAGATTCGGAGTTTCTTGGGATTGGCGGGTTATTACCGTTGGTTTGTGGAGGGGTTCTCATCTATAGCAGCCCCGTTGACCAGATTGACCCAGAAGGGTTCCAGGTTCAGATGGTCGGACTAGTGTGAGGTGAGCTTCCAGAAGCTCAAGAAAGCTTTGACTATAGTGTCGGCATTGATGTTACCTACAGGTTCAAGATCTTATACGATATATTGTGATTCATCCCGAGTTGGACTTGGTGCGGTATTGATGCAGGATGGGAAGGTTATTGCTTATGCTTTGCGACAGTTGAAGGTTCACGAGAAGAATTACCCCGTTCATGATCTAGAGCTCGCAGCCATTGTTCACGCGCTGAAGATTTGGAGGCACTATCTTTACGGTGTGCCGTGTGAGGTATTCACGGATCATCAGAGTTTGCAGTACTTGTTCAAGCAGAAAGAGCTCAATTTGAAGCAGATAAGATGGTTGGAGCTATGGAAAGACTATGATATCACCATCTTGTATCATCCCAGGAAGCCCAATGTGGTGGCCGATGCTTTGAGTAGGAAGTCAGCTAGTATGGGTAGCCTCGTTTCATTCCAGACGGTGAGAGACCACTTGCATTAGATGTTCAGGCTTTGGCCAATCAGTTCGTGAGGTTGGATTTTTCTTAGCCCAGTCGTGTTATAGCTTGTACGGTCGCTCGGTCTTCATTGTTTGAGCGCATCAGGGAGCGGCAATATAATGAACCTCATTTGCTTGCCCTTAGGGACACAGTGCGGCATGGGGATGCCAAGCACGTTACGGTTGGAGATGATGGAGTTTTGAGGATGCAGGGTCGTGTTTATGTGCCTAGTGTGGATGGACTTCGTGAGTTGATTCTAGAGGAGGCCCACAGTTCCCGGTATTCTATTCATCCGAGCGCCGACAAGATGTATCAGGATTTGCGGCAGCATTACTGGTGGAGGAGGATGAAGAAGGATATAGTTGCATATGTAGCTCGGTGTCTAAATTGTCAGCAAGTAAAGTACGAGCATCAGAGACCTGGTGGTTTGCTTCAGAAGATAGAGATTCCTGAGTGGAAGTGGGAGCGTATCACTATGGATTTCGTTGTTGGACTCCCACAGACTCAGAGGAAGTTCGATGCAGTCTGGGTTATTGTGGATAGACTGACAAAGTCAGCGCATTTCATTCATGTGGCAGTTTCCTATTCTTCAGAGCGGTTGGCAGAGATTTACATCCGTGAGATCGTCCGCCTTCATGGTGTGCCCGTGTCTATCATTTCGGATCGAGGTGCGCAGTTCACCTCGCATTTCTGGAGGGCAGTGCAGCACGAGTTGGGCATTCGAGTTGAGCTACGCACAACATTTCATCCTCAGACGGACGGACAATCCGAGCGTACTATTCAGATCTTAGAGGATATGCTCCGCGCCTGTGTTGTTAACTTCAGAGGTTCCTGGGATCAGTTCTTGCCGTTAGCGGAGTTTGCCTACAACAACAGCTACCAGTCGAGCATTCAGATGGCCCCCTATGAGGTATTGTATGGTAGATGGTGTCGGTCGCCTGTTGGATGGTTTTAGCTGGGGGAGGCTCGGTTATTGGGTACAGAGTTGGTACAGGATGCCTTGGATAAGGATAAGATCATTCAGGACAGACTTCGCACAGCTCAGTCCAGACAGAAGAGTTATCCCGAGCGTAAGGTCCGTGATGTTGGATTCATGGTCGGAGAGCGAGTGTTGCTCCGGTGTGTCACCCATGAAGGGTGTAATTATGTTTGGAAAGAAGGGCAAGTTGAGCCCTAGGTACATCAGGCCCTTTGAGATCCTTCAGTGGTACATCCAGTATTCCATGTGTCCATGTTTCGGGAGTATGATGGCGATCCATCTCACGTGTTAGACTTCAGAAACTATCCAGCTGGACAAGGATTTGACCTACGAGGAGGAGTCGGTAGCCATTCTTGGTCAGGCAGGTTCGTTAGTTGAGATTAAAGAATTATCCATCAGTTCGAGCGCAGTGGAGAGGTCAGCATGTTGAGGCAGCCACCTAGGATTCCGAGTCCGATATGCGGATTAGATATCCCTACCATTTTCCCAGCTCAGGTACTTTTCTATGTCCGTTCGAGGACGAACGATTATTTTAGAGGTGGAGAATGTGATGACCCGATAGGACAACTTCTGATTTAAAACCATATTTTGTGTTCCGAGGCCATTAAAACCTCATTTTATCCCTCGTCGATTTGCGTCCGCAATCCGGGCGTGTTTCCGAAAAGCTTTTATGTTGAAAGTTGTTGAAAATAATAATTTTTGCCTTTAAAAATTGATTTAGGTTTCAGTCAACATTTTTAGTAAACAGACCCGGACTCATGTTCTGACAGTCCCGGTGGGTTCGTATCAAAATATAGGACCTAGGCGTATGCCCAGAATCGGATTCGGAGGTCCCTAGCCTGAGTTATCAATTTTTGATAAAAATTGTAAGTTTGAAAATTTAATGGTTTTTAAGAAATTGTTAATGTTTGATCTTGTTGGTATCGGGTCCGTATCTTGGTTCCGGAGCCCGGTACAGGTTCAATATAATATTTAAGTCATCTTTGTGAAATTTGGAGAGAAATGGAGTTGATTTGACGTGATTCGGACGTCCGGTTGAGAGAATAGAAATTTCAAAGTGTTCTTGAGAATTTCATTTGATTTCGTGCTAAGTAGTTCTAGGTGTTATTTTGGCGATTTGATCGCACGAGCAAGTTCATATATTGTTTTAAGACTTGTGTGCATGTTTGGTTTGGAGCCCCGAGGGCTCGGGTAAGTTTGGGATAGGCTACGGAGTGAAAATAAGAATTTGAACATTGTTGGTTTTTGTTGCAGGCCTCTGATCTCGCATTTGTGAGATCAGGCATCGCAATTGCGAACTCTGCAGGTTTCGCAAAGAGTAGCTGGGCCAGAGTCCTCGCAATTGCGAGGAATTCTTCGCATTTGTGAAGTAAAACTGGGAAGGGCAGTGATCGCAAATGCGATCTTTTTATCGCATCTGTGGAGATTCAAGTTTGCAATTGCGAACTTATCTTCGGAATTGCGAAGGCAGCAAAGATGTGAAGGACCTCGCATTTGCGATGGTCCCTTCGCATTTGCGAAGCTCGGGTCGCAAATGCGAAATCTACAGCTGTGTAAAAGGGACTTAGACGGGATTTTTCATTCATTCTTCAAATTTTCAAAACCTAATGCACTAGAGGCGATTTCCAAAGACCATTTCTTCCCCAAATCATAGGTAAGTGATTCTTAACTCATTTCTTTCAATCTTTCACTTCATTTTACAAGATTTCAACCTAGAATCTAAGATTTTCACGGTGGAATTGGGGATTCTTGGGTAGAAACTAGGGATTTCGAAATTTGGGGATTTAGACCTCAAATTGAGGTCGGATTCCAAAACCAATTATATATCCGGGCCCGGGGGTGAATGGGTAATCGTGTTTTGTTCCGAATATCGGGTTTGGACCAAGCGGGCCTGGGTGTTAACTTTGGTTGACTTTTTTAAAAAGGGCCTAAATTGAATTCCTTATAATCGTGGGTAGTTCTTAAGGCTTAAATTGAATTGTTTGGTTGGTAATTTGCTAGATTCTATTGGTTCGAAGGCTTGTGTGAAAGGAACAGCGGTGATTGAACTTTGAGTTTGGCCATTGGGGCGAGGTAAGTGTCGTGGTTAACCTTGACTTGAGGGATTAGGTATTATTTGCCTATTTGCTACGTGTTTGGATGTTGAGTACAACGTATAGGTGAGGTGACGAGTACCTATGCGTTGTTGTCGAGTCATAGCATGTGAGTGAGTCTTATTCTTGTAAATATTGTATTCTTTGATCATATTGTTCATGTATAGACTAGCTATTCGATGTGTTGAGCAATTTCTTATCCTGTTTTACTGAATTTGGTATTGATTGAGTATTGGCTCAAAGTTGAGGTTGGTATTCTGGAAATAAGTGTTGAAGTAAGATTTGTTCTTGATATTCCTATCTCCCCGTTGTCATTGTTTTGGTGAGGGAGAGTGTTAAAGCACGCAGGGTGATGCTGTGCACCTTTCTATTATTTATTATGGTAACGTTGAGTGTTAAAGCACGAAGGGTGATGTCGTGCACGTTTCTATTGTTTCATCTGGTGAGGCTGAGTGTAAAAGCACGAATGGTGATGACGTGCACGTTTCTATTATCTTATCTGGTGAGGTTGAGAGTAAAAGCACGAAAGGTGATGTCGTGCACTTTCTGTTACTGTGTTTATCCGTTTCTATCTTTTTAAGGTATATTGATTGTCCATGTTCTCAGTTCCGTCGTAATTCTTTGTCTTGTAATCCCCTCAGCATGCCCCCTTCCCAATACTTCTTGCCTTATTTCTTTAATTGCTGTTATTATGGTATATGTATTGATAAACTGCACAGGTTTGTTTGGGAGTGTCTTTCCCTAGCCTCGTCACTACTTCGCCGAGGTTAGACTCGACACTTACCAGTACATGGGGACGGTTGTACTGATGATGCACTCTGCACTTTCTCTGCAGATTTCGGTACTAGACTGTGTTGACCCGAGTTGAGCTGCTAACTTCAATCCTACAGGAGACCCAAGGTAGATCTGCCGGCGTTCACAGACCCTGGAGTCCCCTTCCAGTTATTTCAGTTTACTGTTTCTTTTAATTCGAAAACGGTTGTACTTTCTTTCAACCAGTATTTGTAGTGACTCTTAGAAGTTCGTGAATTGTGACACCAGACTCTTGGTAGTTATGTACAATTTCTTGGGTTATTATAAAATTTTGCACTCCTTTAAATTTGTTATGGTTTAGTTGTTGTTATTTACTGAATTGTTTAAGAGTTAGAGTATAAATCTCTAATTGTTGGCTTGCCTAGCAACTGAAAGGTTAGGCACCATGACGGTCCCGACGGTGGGAAATCCAGGTCGTGACATACTTCCTCTAAATTCTTTCGTTTTTACTTCAACTTGCACGCAAACTTTCCAAATCACTTCTAGTTGACTCCTACACATATAAATACCATTATTAAGCTCGAGTCATTAATATTCACATTAAAGTTAACAAGATAGAGGCAAAATGCAAGGCAAGTTACATGCAACAACATGGAATTTTAGCCAAACATCACCACCCCACACTTAAGCTCTTGCTCGTCCTCGAGCAACCAATAATTCACACTATTCTTGAGCACTTTATATTTTATACATTTGAAGCACACTACACCAATGACCATGGTTGATAGCAACAATTAAACTGTAGCATATGCAATCATTTATACTTCCCTTAACTTATGCCATTCTAAAAAATATTCACAACAAAGATGACATGCTTATAACAATCCTAAGCCTCAAAAGCCAACTCAATATCATAATGCACTCATGGCTTGAACACACAACATCACAGAGAAGTCTAATAACATTACCTATCCCTCGTAAAATCATGTGCCCTCACAACAAGAACAAGAGAGTAAGTTGAATCCACACATTCGAATCTCATGATCAAATATAATCTAAGGACTCACATCTATCAAAGAAATCGCTCACTCTCACAAAGAAGTCACACGCATGCAATTGATACCATAGGCTTGTCCTCAATATAAATCTCTACTAATGTAGGCTTGCTCGATCTAAAATCAATTAGGACTTTTTCATGGTTGTAATGTGGGCTAAGGGATGGGTAGGATATATTTAAGAATAGTGGTTCACTCTCCTTAGCACTTTAACACATCTCAAAATTAACATTAAGCGCATATTCTTCAGTCCTAACTTCAATTTCATAAACAATATCACCCAAAGACTATCCCTTTTTCTTTAAGCACTACTCTAATTCATACCCCACTAGCAAGAACACAATATCGAGTTATTAATCTTCTTTTTTTCATCTTTTCTTTTTCTTTTTTTCTTTTCTCTCTTTACACTTTCCGCTAGTTGTGTATTCTTTTACAAAACAAGTGCACCTTTCTTCCTTTCATTGGTTCCACTCAAGAGCTACCCAAATCTCTCCTTACTTCTTTTAGCACTCATTTCATAATTAAAATTCTTTAAGAGGTAAAAGGATCAAAACAATTTCAATTAAGAACAAAAAGTGATATAGGCTTGTAATGTGGGTGACAAATAAAAGTCTATAGGCTCAAAATGGTTAACTAGGGAGAGCTTTTATTTGTGATAAGCATTAAGCTCAAAAAAACAAAGACAACCTAAAATCATTTTTCAAATCGAGCTCACCATAAATTTCGCTTCGACTCACATACCGGGCAAGTTCTAGACACAAGTACAATGACAGGGACTACACAAAAATCTCACTTCATACAAGGCACATGATTCACTAAGGACGGTCTCATTTCGACTCTCAAGCTAATAGAGGTATTCACTGTAACGACCCAAACGATCGTTTTGCTTTTTAGAATCACATTCCCCTAAATAAGACTCCTCGTATGTGCTTTTACTGTTTTATGACTTGCAGGGATGGTTTTTTCGGATTTGAAAGAGTCCGGGTTGAAATCGGAACGCTTGGTTCCATGGCTTGGCCTTTAAAGGCTAAGTTTGACTTCGGTCAACATTTTGAGTAAACGATCTCAGAATCGGGATTTGACGGTTCCAATAGGTACGTATGATGATTTCGGAATTGAGCATATGTTCGGATCAGGTTTTGGATGACCCGGGAGAGTTTCGACGCCTAATAGTAAAAGTCTGCTCTTTGAAGGTTTTCAAGTTCTTTAAATTTGTATTGGAGTAGGCTTAGGTGTTATTGAGGTCCAAATGGGATTCTAAGATTGAAAATAATTTCGTATGGTGATTTAAGACTTTCACACAAAATTTGGTGTCATTCCGAGTAGTTTAAGTACGTTTCGGCGTATTGAGAGTAAATTGAAGAAGTTGAAGTTCATATTTTTGATTCCATTGGTTTGGGGTGTGATTCTTAGTTTTGATGTTGTTTTGTGCGTTCCGAGAGTTTGAGCGAGTCTGTTTTATGATTCTAAACTTGTTGGTATGTTCGGGCAGGGCCTCGGGGGCCCCATGTGTTAATCGGACGAGGCTCGGACCAAGCTAGAATTCGGGAGAAACAGCTGAAGCTCCCAGCTTCTGGTGCAATCGCACCTGCGCTTGGGCAGCGCAGGTGCAAGTTCGCAGAAAGCGAGCCCTTGACCGCAGAAGTGACCCAACATGGGCTGCCTAGCCATCGCAGAAGCGGAAGAAGGGCCGCACCTGCATAATTATAGGTGCGAAGGCAGCCATCGCAGGAGCGGGGAGCTTCGCAGGTGCGCACCCTTTTTCCGCCGGTACGGGTCTGCAGGCGCGACCGCCTAAGTGCAGAAGAGAGATCAGCCAGCCTGGTCTTGGCCGCACCTGCGTGATTTGGTCCGCAGAAGCGGAACCGCGGGTGCGGAAGTTGAACCGCAGGTGCGAAAACCGCAGAAGGTAGACCACTTTATTTAATATGAGACTTAGGCATTTTTGCTCATTTCTTACACTTCTTGGGGGGGGGGGGGCTATTTTGGAGCTGTATAGAGAGGGATTTTCATCAACTAATTGAGGTAAGTAATTTCAACCAAATGTGAGTTAAATACATATTTTATGGGTAGATTATAACATGTAAATTAGTGAAAATCATGGGTTTAGGTGAAAACCTAGGGTTTTGATAAAAATGAGATTTAACCACGAAATTTGTTATGGAATTTAGTGAAAATCACATATTTTAGTCATGAGGTTATGGGTAACAACTTCCTTCGAAAACTTTCAGAATCCGAGCACGTGGGCCCGAGAGTGAATTTTAGGAATCCTACATTTGGGGTTGGGTCATCACTTTAATAGTTAGAATATCAAATTTTGAACATGTATTGATTATTTTATATAACATTTGACTAGTTTCGAGTGGTTCGACATTGAATTGAGGGTTTGAGCACAATCTTGGACCGGAAAGTAGGCTTTGAGACGAGGTAACTCTCTTTTCTAACCTTGTAAGAGGGAATTAACCACATAGGTGAATTGATTAATATGTGCTCCTATTTCTGGGGGCTACGTACGCACTAGGTGACGAGAGTCTGTGCGTAGCTAATAATTATGCTATTGTCCGGGTGGTCTAGGACCTATATCATACTATACTTACAATGTTTGCACCCTACTTGTTAACTTAATTGCTTAAGTCATTTCAAAAGTCGATAAAAGAATTGTAAAAAGTTAAATTTCACTTACTTGAAGTTGTGAATGGGTCACTTAACTGTTATCGAGAATTTGTGTTTCTTTAAAGTATTTTCTTTTGTGAAGCGGGCCGAACACCTCGGTAGCAGATAGATGCATCTATGGTTCGTGTCGTTTGATTCTTGGCAGTGTACATTTTAAATATTTTATGTTGGATCGGGCCGTACGACTTCGGCAAAATTGCGTATAATAAATATTTGGAACTATTTGTAATTGATATTGCTTCATTGGATTGAGATATAAATTTCTAAATGATGGAAATAAACTTGGGATTTACTATTAGCGAGAGGATTGTTTATTATTTCCTGTTATTGAGTTTTCAGCTATATTTACGTAATCCATGCTTAGCTATAATTCTGACATGTTATTATTAGCCCATAGTAAGTGTCAAAGTTGATCCCTCATTATTACTTCTTCGAGGTTAGACTGGATAATTACTGGGTACATGTTGCTTGTGCACTCACGCTACACTTCGGCACTTAATGTGCAGGTGCATCTGGATATCAGTTCGGCGCGCACACTTGATCACTACTACGAGACTACACAGTGAGCTGCCCTCCGAGCCCGTTCTGTAGCATCCGGAGTCTTCCTTTTTGCTTATTTTTCTGTCTATTTCATTTCACACAGTAGAGTAGTATTTTTTTTGTATATTTTACCAGTAGCCCATACACTTGTGACACCAGATCTTGGTGATTTATGCTAGTAGACCCTTAATGGTTTTGGGTTATTTTCATTTATCTCACTAGCTTTAAAGGTTTATTCTCTCATTTTGTTTAATTCTTACTTGCGATTTATGTACAAACTATAAACCACTATTTCAATGTTTCTAAAAGAAAAGATCACAGAGTTAGTCCACTATTGGCCTGCCTAGCGGTAACGTTACGCGCCATGATGACCTATAGGACAAATTGGGTTGTGACAACATGGTATCAGAGCACTAGGCTCATGTAGGTCTCACATGTTATGGGCAGGCCTAATAGAGTATTGCGGATCGGTGCGGAGGCGTCTGTACTTATCTTTGAGAGGCTATAGGGTGTTAGGAAACTACTTTTTATTCATCTCCTATTGTGCGATTGATGGTGTACTATATTTCTTTCTATTATTCTCTCACAGGTGGTGAGAACACGCAGGGCGGACGTTGCAAACCCGGGAGGCTACTCCCCTTATTGCTAGAGGTCGAGGCAAAGGCCGGGGGAGGGCACCGGCCCGAGTTAGGGGATGAGGATGTCCCAGAGTTGCCCCAGCCATACTACCAGCGGATCCAGTAGAGAAGCAGGGCGAGGTGCCTGCAGCAGAGCCACCCCCGGTAGATTTGATGTTAGCACCGGGCTTTCAGGAGGTTATGGGCCATATGCTACAGTTCATGGATTCTATGACCCTGGCTACTTTATTTCCAGCAGACCCAGCCACATCTCAGGTGGGATGGGGAGCACAGACCCCTACTGCTCAGGCTCCGAGACATGCAGCTGCCATATACCAAACCCCGGGTGCACTACTCGTGGGCGGTGCCCAGCCAGTTGCAACAGCCGTACCTGAGCTTAGACCAGCTGTGGTCGTGCAAGCCGTAGAAGCTATTGGATAGATAGACTAGACTAGACTACACCCTCGTGTCTTCGAAGGTGAGCGACATGAGGACCCCCAGGACTTTATTGATCAGTGTAGGGACAAACTACACAACATGAGTATATTAGAGTCCCACGGGGTGGATTTCACTACCTTTCAGCTGGGGGGCAGGGCCTGTAGATGGTGGAAGTCTTATCTCTTGGCAGACCTACAGGTTCTCCTCCCATGACTTGGGACCAGTTTACACGCCTTTTCTTTGACAGGGTTGCGGTTTCAATTTGAGCAGACTAGCAGGGTCAAATGTTAGTGACAAATTATGAGGCGAGATTCTCTGAGTTGTCTCGCCAGGCACTTATGATACTTCCTATTGAGGCGGAGCGAGTGCGGAGATTTGTTGCGGGTTGCACTCAGGTATTCAGGCCACTATGGCCCGGGAGGTTGAGATGGGGACTTCTTATCAGCTAGTAGTGGAGATAGCTCGGAGTATTGAGGGTTACTGTCAGAGAGGTAGAGAGCATATTCAGCGGGACAAGCGAGTCCGTGCTTCTGGAGAGTTTAGAGGTGCCCCGGCTGGGGGGCAGAGGTCAGCTTGGGAGAGGTCAGCCTAGCAGGCCCACACATCCAGCACCGCCGCCTCCTCGGGGTGCTCTAGTGCCACCCTATTTCAGTGCCATGCTAGAGAGTTCTTACTGCCCACCAGCCATCCAGGGTGCTTCCAGTGGGTCCTCAGGCCATCAGGGTCAGACTTCAGGCCAGCATATCACTATACCGAGAGGTTATTTCGAGTGCGGAAATGTCAGTCATGTGCGAAGGTTCTACCCCAGGCTTTGAGGAAAGGCAGTGCAGCAACGTCAGCAACCTATGATTACAGCACCGGCTGTCCGGCTGCCCAGAGGCGGAGGGCAGGCGGGTAGGGGCCACCCTAGAGGTGGAGGCCAGGCAAGAGGAGGCCAGCCAGCTACAATCTAGTCAAGTGGGGGCCAGCGAGTCGGTTCCCAAGCTAGGTTCTATGTTTTTTTGGCCAGACCAGTTGTAGTGGCCTTAGATACCATGATCACAGGTATTATTTCTGTCTGTGATAGAGATGCTTCAATATTATTTGATCTTGGGTCTACCTATTCATATGTGTCATCTCTGTTTGCTCATTTCTTTGATGTTTCTCGTGAGTCTTTGGGCACTCCTGTGGGCGACTCTGTTGTAGTGGATCGGATCTATCAGTCCTGTGTGATTACGTTCTATGGTTTTGACACTAGAGCGAATCTTCTGTTGCTCGATATGACCGACTTTGAGGTTATCCTGGGCATGGACTGGTTGTCTCCCTATCACGCATCCTTGATTGCCATGCCAAGACTATTACCTTAGTGATGCCAGAGTTGCCTAGATTGGAGTGTAAGGGTTCTTCTATCAGTGCATCTAGTCGGGTTATCTCTTTTCTGAAGGCTCGACATATGGTCAAGAAGGGTTATTTGTCTTATCTAGCTTATGTTCGGGATACTACCGCAGAGGCTCCAACAATTGATTCAACACCAGTAGTCTGGGAGTTTTCAGATGTGTTCCTTTCTAATCTTCAAGGCATACAACCAGATCGTGATATCGATTTTCGTGTTGACTTGGCTCCAGGTACCCATCCTATATCTATCTCACCGTACCGTATGGCTCCGAAAGATTTAAAGGAGTTGAAGGAACAACTTGAGGAGTTGCTAGCAAAGGGGTTCATCAGGTCGAGTGTATCGCCTTGGGGTGCACCAGTGTTATTTGTGAAGGAGAAAGATGGGACTATGCGGATCTGCATCGATTACTGCCAGTTGAACAAAGTTACCATTCAGAACAAGTACCCGTAGCTACGTATTGATGATTTGTTTGACCAGTTGCAAGGTGCTAGGGTGTTCTCTAAGATCGACTTGAGATCGGTGTACCATCAGTTGAAGATTAGGGATTCAGATGTTTCGAAGACTGCCTTCCGAACTAGATATGGCCATTATGAGATTCTAGTGATGTCTTTCGGCTTGACAAACGCCCCAGCAACGTTTATGGATTTGATGAACAGGGTGTTCATGCCTTGTATTGATTCGTTCATCATTGTCTTCATTGATGACATTTTGATCTACTCGCGTAACATGGAGGAGCACGAGCAGCATTTGAAAGTGGTGCTTCAGACCTTGCGGGAACAGAAGCTATATGCCAAGTTCTCCAAGTGTGAGTTTTGGCTAGATTCGATGGCATTCTTGGAACATGTTGTATCAGGCGAGGGTATTAAGATGGATCCGATGAAGATTGAGGCAGTTCAGAGTTGGCCTTGTCCTACTACGTCAACTGAGAACATGAGCTTCTTGGGTTAGTAGGTTATTATCTCCGGTTTGTGGAGGGCTTCTCATCTATTGCAGCACATTTGACTAGACTGACTCAGAAGGGTGCTCCATTCCGTTGGTCCGATGATTGTAAGGCGAGTTTCCAGAAGCTCAAGACAACTTTGACTACAACACAAGTTCTAGTGTAGCCTTTTGGTTCGGGGATGCATACTGTGTATTGTGATGCTTCACGCATTGGTTTGGGTTGTGTATTGATGTAGGAGGGGCTGGTTATTGCATATGTTTCACGTTAACTGTTGCCCCATGAGAAAAATTATGCTATACACGATTTTGAGTTAGCCGTGATTGTTCATGCCCTCAAGATCTGGAGGCATTATTTTTATCGGGTGTCCTGTGAGGTTTACAATGATCATCGCAGCTTGCAACATTTGTTCAAGCAAAGGGATCTCAATTTGAAGTAGGCCAGATGGCTTGAGTTACTGAAAGATTATGATATCATCATTCTTTATCATCCGGGCAAGGCGAATGTAGTTGCGGATGCCTTGAGCAGAAAGGCGGAGAGTATGGGTAGCTTGGCATTCATTTCAGCAGAGGAGAGGCCACTAGCTTTGGACATTCAGTCTTTGGCTAACAGACTTATAAGGTTGGATATTTCAGAACCCAGCTGAGTTCTTGCATGTGTTGTTGCCTAGTCTTTACTATTGGGGCAGATCAAGGCTTGAGAGTTTGATGATCCGCACTTGATGGTTTTCTGAGAGACGGTACTACAGGGTGGTGCCAAGGAGGTTACTATCGGCAAGGATGGTATTCTGCGACTCCAGGGTCGTCTATGTGTTCCTAATGTTGATGGCTCGAGGGAGAGAATTCTAAAGGAGGCACACTGTTCTCGCTATTCCATTCTTCGAGGTGCTAGGAAGATCTATCGTGACCTGAGACAGCATTATTGGTGGCGGGCAAATGAAGAAAGATATAGTTGAGTATGTATCTAGATACCTAAATTGCTAGCAGGTTAAGTATGAGCACCAGAGGCCAGGTTGCCTACTCCAACAGGTGACTATACCAGAGTGGAAATGGGAGCACATTACTACGGACTTCGTAGTTGGGTTGCCGCGGACCTTGCGGAAAGTTGATGCAGTTTGGGTCATTGTCAACAGGTTGACCAAGTCGGCACACTTCATTCCGGTTGTGACTATGTACACTTCAGAGAGGTTGGCCTAGATTTATATTCAGGAGATAGTTCGGTTACATGGTGTGCCTATTTCCATCATATGAGATAAAGGCCCTCTGTTTACTTCGCATTTCTGGAGAGCACTACAGAGTGAGTTGGGGACCCGTGTAGAGCTAAACACAACATTTCATCCACAGACCGACGGGCAGTCAAAGCAGACAATTCAGATCTTGGAGGACATGCTCAGAGCATGTGTGATTGACTTAGGAGGACAGTTGGATCGATTCTTGCCCTTGGCCGAGTTTGCTTACAACAACAACTATCAGTCCAGCATTGAGATGGCTCCATTTGAGGCCTTATATGGTTAATGATGTCATTCTCCCATCGGATGGTTTGAGCCCGGCGAGACCAAGTTATATGGTACTGATTTGGTGATGGATGCCTTGGAAAGGTAAAGTTGATTCAGGAGCGACTTTGCACAGCATGGTCCAGACAGAAGAGTTACACGGATCAGAAGGCGCGTGATTTATAATTTATGGTGGGCGAAAAAGTTCTCTTGAAAGTTTCACCGATGAAAGGGATCATGAGGTTCGAGAAGAAGGGCAAGTTGAGCCCAAGGTTTATAGGCCCATTTGAAGTGTTGAGACGAGTTAGGGAGGTTGCTTACGAGCTTGCTTTGCCTCCCGGTCTATCAGGAGTCCATCTGGTTTTCCACGTGTCTATGCTCCGGAGATATCATGCCGGCTTGTCACATGTGTTATACTTCAGCACGATTCAATTAGATGAGAGCCTAGGTTACGAGGAGGAGCCAGTGCCATGGTTTATAGGCAGGTTCGAAAGTTGAGATCCAAGAGGATTTCCACGGTAAAGGTGTAGTAGAGGGGCAAACCAGTCAAGGAGGCGACTTGGGAGTCCGAGTAGGACATGCGGAGCATATATCCACACTTATTCAGCACCCCAGGTACGATTCTAGACCCGTTCGAGGATGAATGTTTGTTTAGGAGGTGGACAATGTAACGACCTGATCGGTACTTTTGCTTTTTAGAACCTCGTTCCCCAAAATAAGACTCCCCATGTTTGCTTTTACTATTTTATGACTTGCGGGGATGGTTAGTTCGGGATTTGGAAGAGTCCGAGATGAAATCAGAAAACTTGGTTCCATGGTTTTGCCTTAAAAGGCTAAGTTTGACTTCGATCAACATTTTTTGTAAACAACCTCAAAATTGGGATTTGATGGTTCCAATAGGTTCGTATGACAATTTCACACTTGAGCGTATGTTCGGATCGGGTTTTGGATAACCCGGGAGCATTTCAGCGCCAAATAGTGAAAGTTGGCTCTTTGAAGGTATTGAAGTTCTTTAAATTTGGTTTGGATTAGGTTTTGGTGTTATTGAGGTCCAGATGAGATTCCGAGTCCGGGAATAGTTCCGTATGGTGATTTAAGACTTGCACACAAAATTTGGTGTCATTCCGAGTAGTTTAAGTACATTTTGGCGCATTGCGAGTAAATTGAAGTACTAGAAGTTCATATTTTTGATTCAATTGGTTTGGGGTGTGATTCTTAGTTTTGATGTTGTTTTATGCATTCCAAGAGTTCGAGCGTGTCCCTTTTATGATTCCAAACTTGTTGGTATGTCCGGGCGAGGCCTCGGGGCCCCAAGTATTAATCGGACGAGGCTCGGACCAAGTTGGAATTTTGGAGCAACAGCTGAAGCTCCCAGCTTCTGGTGCAATCGCACCTGCGCTTGGACAGCCGCAAGTACGAGCTCGCAGAAAGCGAGCCCTTGACCACAGAAGCGACCCAGCATGGGCTGCCCAGCCATCGCAGACGCGGAAGAAAGACCACACCTGCGCAGTCGCAGGTGCGAAGGCAGCCATCGCAGGAGTGGTGAACTTCGCATGTGCGCACCCTTTTGCCACTGGTGCGGGTCCGCAGAAGCGAGCACCTAGGCGCAGAAGCGAGATTTGGCAACCTGGCCTTGGCCGCACCTGCGTGATTTTGTCCACAGAAGCGGAACCGCGGGTGCAAAAATCGCAGAAGGCAAACCACTTTATTTAATACAGGACTTAGGCATTTTTGCTCATTTCATACACTTCTTGGGGGCGATTTTGGAGCTGGTTAGAGAGGGATTTTCATCAACTAATTCAGGTAAGTAATTTCTACCAAATGTGAGTTAAATACATAGTTTATGGGTATATTATAATATGTAAACTAGTGGAAATCATGGGTTTAGGTGAAAATCTAGGGTTTTGATAAAAATCGGATTTAACCACAAAATTTGTTATGGAATTTAGTGAAAATCATATATTGAGTTCATGAGTTTATGGGTAACAACTTCCTTCGAAAATTTTCGGAATCCGGGCACGTGGGCCCGGGGGTGAGATTTCGGAATCCTACATTTGGGGTTAGGTAATCAATTTAATAGTCAGAATATGAACTTTTGAACATGTATTGATCATTTTATATAACATTTGACTAGTTTCGAGTCGTTTGGCACCGAATTGAGGGTTTGAGCAAAATCTTGGACGGGAAAGTAGGCTTTGAGACGAGGTAAGTCTCTTTTCTAACCTTGCGAGAGGGAATTAACCCCATATGTGAATTGATTAATATGTGCTCCTATTTGTGGGGGCTACGTACGCACGAGGTGACAAGAGTCCATACGTAGCTAGTGATTATGCTATTGTCCGGGTAGTCTAGGACCCATATCATGTTGTACTTACAATGTTTGCACCCTACTAGTTAACTTAATTGCTTAAGTCATATTGAAACTTGATAAAAGAATTGTAAAAAGTTAAATTTCACTTACTTGAAGTTGTGAATGGGTCACTTAACTGTTATCGAGAATTTGTGTTTCTTTAAAGTATTTTCTTTTGTGGAGCAGGCCGAACGCCACGGTAGCAGATAAATGCATCTATGGTTTGTGTTGTTCGATCCTCGGCAGTGCACAGTTTAAATATTTATTATGTTGGATCGGGCTGTACGACCTTGGCATAATTGCGTATAATAAATCTTTGGAACTATTTATAATTGATATTGCTTTATTGGCTTGAGATATAAATTGTTAAAAGATGAAAATAAACCTGGGATTTACTATTAGCGAGAGGATTGTTTATTATTTCTTGTTATTGAGTTTTCAGCTATATTTACGCAATCCATGCTTAGCTATAATTCTGACATTTTATTATTAGCCTATTGTAAGTGTCAAAGTCGACCCCTCGTGTGATGACCCAAAAGGTCATCACTTGATTTAAAAGTCAATTCTGTGTTCTGAGGCCTTAAAAACCTCCTCTTGTCTTACCTCGATTTGCGTGCGCAGTCCGGGCGTATATCCGGAAAGCCCTTATGTGAAAATTTGAGAAAATGCTAATTTTGCCTATAAAAATTGAATTTAAATTGACTTCGGTCAATAATTTGGGTAAACGGACCCGGACCCGGGATTTGACGGTCCCGGAAGGTCCATAGGAAAATATGGAACTTCGGCGTATGCGCGGAATTGAATTCCGAGGTCCCTAGCCCGAAAAATGAATTTTTGAAGAAAATTGTTTAACTGAAAAATATAGGAAGTTTTGAAATTGAATAATGCTTGAATATGGTGGTATCAGGCCTGTATGTTGGTTCAGAAGCCCGGTACAGGTCTAAAATAATGTTCAAGTCTAATCTGTGAAATTTGGTAGGAAACGGGCTTGATTTGATATAAATTGGACCCTCGGTTGTGAAAATAGTAACTTTAGGTGTTCTTGAGAATTTCACTGATTTTGATGCTAAATTCATAGTTTTTGATGTTATTTTGATGATTTGATCGCACGAGCAAGTCCGTATGATGTTCTTGGACTTGCGTGCATGTTTGGTTTGGAGCCCCGAGGGCTCGGGTGAGTTTTGGATAGGCCGCAAAGTGTTTTGAACTTAGGAGCAGCAGCTGGTGTGTTGCAGGTCTGCAGGCTTCGCAATTGTGAAGCCTGGCTCGCAAATGCGAGCTAGCATTTGCGAATAACCATCGCATTTGCGATGACTGGGCAGTGGGGGACTTTCGCATTTGCGAAGCTCCATGTCGCAAATGCGACTCCAATAGTAATCGCCATTGCGAACGATGGTTCACATTTGCGAAGAAATCAGGCCAGGCCTAGCCAACCTTCGCAATTGTGAAGCCCTAGCCGCATTTGCGAAATTGGCATCGTAAATGCGATAACTGCGCCTGGGTAAATTGAAACTTAGATGGGATTTTCCTCTTTTTTCAAACTCTTTCAAACCCTAAGCTCTCTTGGGCGATTTTTCAAAGGAAGGTTCTTTCCCAAATCATAGTTAGACAACTTTTAACTCATTTCTTTCAATCTACATCATCATTTTACAAGATTTCAGCACAAAATCTAGCGATTTTCATGGGAATTTGGGTGTTTTTGGGAGAAAATTGGGAACTTCGAAATTTGGGGATTTAGACCTCAATTGGGGTCGGATTCCAAAACCAATTGTATATCCAGGCTCGGGAGTGAATGGGTAATCAGGTTTTGGTCCGAACCTCAAGATTTGACCAAGAGGGCCCGGGGTCGATTTTTGGATTTTTGGGGAAAATATTGGGAAAACTATAATTAAGCATTGGGTGTGAGTTCTTTAGCATTTATTGGTGTTATCAAACTAATTATGACTATATACAAGTGAATTGGAGGTGAATTCTAGAGGGAAAGCGATAGTTGAGGCTTGATTTGTGGCCGTGGAATCGAGGTAAATGTTTGGTCTAACCTTAGCTTGAGGGAATAGGTGTTGTGCCTTATTTGCTATGTGCTAGTGTATGTACGACGTATAGGTGTGGCAACTAGTATCTATACGTTGGTGTCAAGCATGCCCGTGAGTCTTAAATTGTTATTGTTGTGATTCTTGATAAGTACTACAAAGGCCTAAATTGTTGGTTACACGTGTTGAGTAAGCTTGTATTTAATTCTTATTGTTGATTCCCTTGCCGGGATGTGTTTATTCTTAATGTTGATTCCCTTACTGGGATATTGATTGTTGCTGTTGTTTTGGTGAGGAAAGAGTGATAAAGCACGAAGAGTGATGCCGGGAGACATTCATACTTATGCATATGGTGAGGAAAGAGTGATAAAGCACGAAGGGTGATGCCGTGCACATTTACATTGATATTGATGCATATGGTGAGGAAGAGAGATAAAGCACGAAGGGTGATGCCGTGCACATTTCTAATATTCATTTGGTAAGGAAGAGCGATAAAGCACGAAGGATGATGCCATGCACATTTTCTTTATTGAATGCATAGTGAGGATTGAGAGTAAAAGCACGAAGGGTGATGCCGTGCATTCATTGCCTACTTGTTGTGATTTCTTGTTGCTATTGGTTCAAGCGCCTTAATTGTTTCATTCCGTTATCCCCGTGTTTCCTTATGTTGTTATCCCCTATAGCATGTTGCCCCTTCCCGTTAATCTATGTTTGGCTTCTATTACGGTTATTCTGTTAGATATTGTTTAACTGCAGGTTATGTTGTTGTTCTGTCCTAGCCTCGTCACTACTTCGCCAAGGTTAGGCTCGACACTTACTCAGTACATGGGGTCGGTTGTACTGATGCTACACTCTACACTCTTTTGTGCAGATCCCGGTACTGGAGCATATGGACCTTTGCTAGGGGTTGCTGCCTTCAGTCCATCGGAGCCCCAAGGTAGTCTTGCAGGCGTCCGCATGCCTTGGCGTCCCCTTCCTATCTTGTTTCTTTATGTTCTTTTCTATTTCAGAGACAGACATGTATTTTCTTTGTTCAGACCCTATTTGTAGTTTTCTTAGATAGTCCGTGAACTTTGTGACACCAATTCTGGGTGGTTTATTATTGTGGATTCGTATTGGTATTAGCTTAAATGTTAAATTCTATTCTTCCGCACTTCTAATTCCGTTGTATACTTACTTTAATCTGGTAAATTTTTAAATATAAAGGTAATAAGGGTGAATAATCAATAATGTTGGCTTGCCTAGCGGGTTCAATGTTAGGCGCCATCACGGTCCCGACGGTGGGCAATTCGGGTTGTGACAAGTTGGTATCAGAGCTCTAGGTTGCTTAGGTCTCACAATTCACGGACAAGCTTGGTAGAGTCTGAGGGATCGGTACGGAGGCGTCTGTGCTTATCCCTAGAGGCTACATAGTTAGGAACAGTTTCACTTCTATTCATCTCCGTCGTGCGGTTTGGTTTCTCAATGCTAATTGAACTTCTACTCTGTTCTTTCGCAGATGGTGAGAACACGTACCGCTTCAGCAGCCGATCAGCAGTCCGAGCCCCCAGCAGCATCTTCTACGAGGGCAGAGGACGAGGCAGAGGCCGTGCTAGAGGCCGAGGTAGGGGCAGAGCTCAGCCTAGAGCAGCAGCACCAGCGGCGGAGCCTCAGGTGGAGTTTGATGATGAGGTTCCGGCCCAGACAGTTCCAGTGGGCCCAACTCATGTCCCAGAGGGGTTCATTGCTATCCCGGTACTCCAGGATGCTCTGGTCCGTCTAGTGGGCCTAAAGGAGAGTGTCACCCAGGCAGGCTTACTTCCTGTAGCACCACCCGTCTCTCAGGCTGGGGGAGGAGCACAGAATCCCGCTACTCGCACTCCGGAGCAGTTGTCTCCTCAGTTTCAAACTCCAGCAGCTTAGCCAGTTGGAGCAGTTCAGCCGGTGTGGTAGCCCGGACCGGTGATGGAGCAGCTATGTTTGCTGATGCATTGTGGAGGTTGGACAGGTTCACCAAGCTATTCACTACTACTTATGGTGGTACATCTTCAGAGGATCCCCAGGATTACTTAAACAGCTGTCATGAGGTTCTTCGGAACATGGGGATAGTGGAGACCAATGGGGTTGACTTTGCTGCCTTCTGTCTGTCAGGTTCCGCCAAGAAATGGTGGAGAGATAATTGTTTGGCCAGACCAGCTGGGTCACCAGCTCTCACTTAGGACAAGTTCTCGCAACTATTTCTCGAGAAGTTCCTTCCCGCCGCTCAGAGAGAGGAGTACCGCAGGCGGTTCGAGTGTCTTCAGCAGGGTTCTATGACTGTCACCTAGTACGAGACGAGGTTTATTGATTTGGCTCGTCATGCTCTTCTGATACTCCCCACCAAGAGAGAGAGGGTGGGGAGTTTTATTGAGGGACTCGCTCAGCCTATTAGACAGCAGATGGCTAAGGAGACAGGGAGCGATATTTCTTTCCAGGATGCAGCCAATGTGGCCAGGCGGGTTGAGATGGTTTTAGCTCAGGGGAGCGGTTAGGGGTCTGATAAGAGGCCTTGTCATTCTGGCAGATTCAGTGGTGCCTCGTGTGGAGGCAGGGAGCCTTTTGGTAGAGGCCATTGATATCTAGTGATTTTGATACATTTTATGCTTCTTCTTGCTTATGTTTTTATTGGAAATTCGTACAAAATAGTTCCAAAAGGCTCACAATTTGTGCTTGATTGCAGGTTTGATCAACAAAGTGACAACATGTCAAAGATCAGCTCAAAGGGAGTGAAACTTGCACAAGCACTAAGACAAGACAAAGCTCAGGCAGAACAAGGCCAGTGCGGCCGCACTACATTCTGTGTGGTCCGCACTGGGAGATTCAGAGAGCATGATTTCCAGGCAAAGAGGCAGTGCGGCCGCACTACCATTTTATGCGGTCCGTACTGAGATCAACGTGGCTGCAGTCCATTCTCTGCGGTCCGCAGTGAGGAGAATCAGAGAGTTGCAATTCCGCAGTGTCAAGTCAATGCGGTCCGCGATGCATTTAATGCGGACCGCACTAGAAGCCTCCGCGGCCACAGTCCATTCTCTGCGATCTGCAATGCCCAAATTTAGAGAGCAGTTTTGTCAAGTCCAAAGCCCTAGTGCGGACCGCAGTCCATTTTGTGCGGTCCGCACTAACCCCGCAGGGGCATTTTTGTCCAGAATTGTCAGCTTAGTATAAATAGCTTCTTTTCCATTTTTAGGTTAAGTGGATAGATTGGACTGGTAGCTACGCTCGTGACTTCAGTTTTCTTAGTTATTTTGGGCAATTTTATCTTTATTTTAACATTGAATCTTCTATTTATCTTAGTAATTAAATAATATGAATTGTTCTTCATCTATTTCTTGCTTTTCTTCTTTAAATATGAGTAGCTAGACCCATAAGCTAGGGTTGTGGCTCAACCCTAGTGTGGGTAATTGATGGGTCTTGTATTTTAGGGCTAGATTGACTATGGGTGTTTGTTATTTGTGCCAATTTCATGGTTAATTGCTGAATTAGAGGTTGCAAACACTAGTTTGTGTTGAGTTGACTTAAGCTTTTCTTGAGAAAGAGAGCCTAAGTCTCCGAATTTGGTCCAACAAGGAATTGGGGCGTACTCAAGAGATTGATGGCCCCAATTAAAGGGTTAAACCTCGAGAGAGTAATACCCGACTTGAACCCTAGTTGCTTGTGCAAATTTGCATACCCAATTGGTCTTGAGAAAGTCAATTCGGGCAAAATCACTCGAACCACCGAGAGGTGTAGAGTGGGTAGAGTCGTGCAATGGTTATATCATACTCCTCAAAAATGTCAAACGTGCCTTAGACTCAAGTACCCTTTAATTGACCACCTAGGCGGAAGTCACTACCCTAGTGCCTTTTAAACCATTTGAACAACCCGTAGCATTATAACTCTTAGCTTAATCTAGTTGCATTTACCATTTGTAATTTGATAAATAGTAGAAGTAAAACAAAAACCCCAAAAATGTTTAGAAGTGTATTTTGGAACACATACGCAACTCTACACTAGATAGATCCCGACCCTAAATCGGGTAAAAGCTGCTCCGACCCTCTCTCGCTACTTAATTTGTAGTGCGGAGTAGGCCGCAATCACTTTTTGGCGCCGTTGCCGGGGAGCTAACGATTTTGGCTATCTATCTAAATAGATTTGTGTTCTGTTCTTCTTTCCTTCTTTGTTACTAATTTGTTTGTGTCAATACATCAGGTACAAAATGGCATTAAATGCTAATGACCCTCTTGGAAATGTGAATGCGGGGGAGGAGGTAGATGACAATGGAGAGGATGAGGTGCCTCTTGTACCTCAAGGACAACGTAGAGGCCGCCAGGTCAAGGTAAATGAGAACGTCCCAGACCCTCCTCCGCCACCTCCAAGAGTGGCTCCTAGAGTTCTTCCCAACCAAGGCTATGCAAGTGCAATTGTTCCGCCCTAGATCCGGGCGGGCAATTTTCAAATAGCCAATGTGATACTGACATTATTGGAGCAGTGTGGGTATTTCACATGTGCTCCCACTCAGAATGCGTACAAAAATCTCAAGGGGTTCGTGGATACTTGTTGGGGGAGCAAGCAGACCAATGTGTCCGAAGATGCACTTCGATTGGGGCTTTTCCCATTATCACTTAGGGGGAAAGCATTGGATTGGCTTGAGCGACTTCCCAACCATTCCATCACAACTTGGGATGAGTTGGCGGATAAGTTCATTGCCAAATTTTTCTCACTGAGACACATGGCAGCACTACGGGATGAGATCTTAGCCTTCAAGCAGGAGCCTACCGAACCATTGCACGAGATTTAGGAGCGATACAGCACTATGGGGAAAGAATGCCACAACAATGATATGACAGAGGCAATGATACAACATACCTTCTATCGGGGCATCAATACAACGAATCAGTGCATAGTGAATCAATTGGCTGAGGGAAATTTCATGAAGCTGCCTTATGATGAAGCTTGTGCTATTCTAGATGAAATGGCTGACACATCCTCCGCTTGGCAAAGTAGAGCCAATGTACCACAGGGTGACCCCACGGTCACTCATTTGCACAAAGAACTACATGACCATGGTCAGGCTATAGCAGAACTTACAACAACAATGAACCAATTAGCAAAGGCGCAATTGCAACAAGTTCAGAATCCTCGCCAAGTAAATGCTATGAAGGGTGTTAACATGCTTGTGAACAATAGAAGACAGAGAGGTCAACAGAACCAAGCGAATTCGGATCAATTTGATAATGATTGTGGTGGATTCCAAGATGATTGTTATGATGGGCAGAACGAAGAGGTGCAATATGTGAATAATTACAAAGGTAAAAGCGGAAATTCGTCTAACCAACAACAGTGGAGATCCCAGGGCAATTGGTGTAACCAACAACAAGGCAACAATAACTGGAACAATCAACAATAAGGGAACAAAAATTGGGAAAATAAAAATAACAACCGGAACAATCAGGGAAACTGGGGCAACAACAACAATTGGGGTGGAAAGAACAACAACCAGGGTGGATGGAACAACAACCAAGGAAATCAGGGGCAAGGCTTTCAAAGGCCCCCAATGTACCAACAGCCGAGCAACCCACCACCTTTTCCATCCTAGGGTCCTAGTTCTTCCAACAACGAAATGGGTAGAATTGATATGATGTTTGAACAGATGATGAAAAAGAATGCGGACTCCGATGCACAATTGGCTTCTCACAATACTTCAATTAGGAATTTGGAGGTCCAGCTAGGCCAAATCTCACAGTCTTTGAATACTCGCCCTAAGGGGGCTCTACCGAGTGATACGGTAGTGAAACCGAAGGGAGGGAACAATCATGTTATGGAAGTAACTACACGGAGTGGAAGAGGCGGTGATGTAAATGCCTCCAAACAAAAGCAAGTTTTGGGTGATGAAGTTGAGTTGCAAGAAGATGAAGTTCCTTTGGTGGTTGAGAATGTGGTTGATGAGAATGTGAATCAAGAAGTGAGGATCAATATTCAAGATGCCGAGGTAGAAACGCAAAGTGACGTGAACCCGTCTAGGGAGCACATAATAGACATGCCGGAGCCGGTTTTGCCAAAAGCCAAGGCACCCTTGCCTAGGCTACCTCCCCCTTATCCTCGGAGGCTAGCCAAGCAGAAAAATGAGAATCAATTCAAAAAGTTCATTGACATGATGAAGAGCTTATCCATTAATGTTCCTTTGGTGGAGGCTTTAGAGCAAATTCCTGGCTATGCTAAATTCATGGAAGATTTGGTGACAAAGAAAAGATCCATGGACTGTGAAACTATCAAGATGACCCACCAAGTTAGTGCTATAGTACATTCAATGGCTCCGAAGTTAGATGATCCCGGTGCTTTCACTATACCTTGCACTATAGGGAGTGCAGACTTTGCTAAAGCTTTGTGTGATCTTGGGACAAGCATCAACTTAATGACCTACTCAGTTTTAAAGACATTGGGTATTGGGCCACCGAGGCCAACTTCCATGCGATTGCAAATGGCAGACAGATCAATGAAGCGACCATTGGGTATTGTTGATGATGTGCTCGTCTGGGTGGACAAATTTATCTTGCCAGCTGATTTTGTGATCTTGGATTGTGAGGTAGATTATGAGGTCCCGATCATATCAGGGATACCTTTCCTTTCTACGGGGAAGGCTCTAGTGGATGTGGAAGCAGGGGAACTCACTTTCAAGGTGGGTGATGAAAAGGTCATTTTTCATGTGTGCAAGTTAATGAAGCAGCCCAATTGTACAGAAGTGTGTTCATTTGTGGATCTTGTCAGAGCCGTGATAATTGATGATACCAGTGCAATGATCAATGTGGAGGACCCTTTGGAGGCCGTATTGTTGAATCTTGATATCAATGATGATGAGGATCGGGTGGAGTGCGTGAATGCTTTACATGGAATGGGCTTTTATTCTTATGAGCCTAGGAAACTCTCTTTGGATCTTGAAAATAGAAAGACCCCTCCAATAAAGCCTTCAATTGAGGAACCTCCGGTGTTTGAGTTGAAGCCATTGCCTCCACACCTCAGGTATGAATTCTTAGGCCCTAATTCAACTTTACCAGTTATTCTTTCCTCTTGTCTTACTAACATGCAGGTAGGTGCCACATTGGCGGTGCTCAAAATGCGGAAAAAGGCAATTGGATGGACTCTAGATGATATTCGGGGAATAAGCCCCGCATTCTGTATGCACAAGATTATTCTGGAAGATGATGCAAAACCCTCCTTGGAACATCAAAGGAGGCTGAGCGAGGCAATGCAAGAAGTTGTGAAAAAGGAGGTGATCAAGTGGTTAGATGCCGGAGTGGTGTATCCTATCTCTGACAGCTCGTGGACTTCACCAGTGTAGTGTGTGCCGAAAAAGGGTGGTATGACCGTGGTGACCAATGCTAATAATGAACTTATCGCAACCCGGATAGTGACCGGATGGAGGGTGTGCATGGACTACCGCAAGCTAAACAAGGTGACCCGCAAAGATCACTTCCCATTGCCTTTCCTTGACCAGATGCTTGATCGTCTTGCTGGGCGTGGCTTCTATTGTTTCTTGGATGGTTATTCGGGGTACAATCAAATTTTGATAGCTCCAGAGGATCAGGAAAAGACAACCTTTACTTGTCCATATGGCACCTTTGCTTTCTCTCGGATGCCCTTTAGGTTGTGCAATGCACCGGCAACATTCCAATGGTGTACGATGGCCATTTTCACCGATATGGTGGAAGATATTTTGGAGGTGTTCATGGACGAATTCAGTGTTGTGGGTGATTCATTCGATGAGTGTTTGAACAATTTGGATAGAGTGCTGGCCCGGTGTAAAGACACCAATCTTGTGCTAAATTGGGAAAAATGTCACTTCATGGTTGAGGAGGGCATAGTTTTGGGTCATAAAATTTCAAAGAATGGTATTGAGGTTGACAAAGACAAAATTGAGGTGATTTCAAGACTTCCTCCCCCCACTTCTGCCAAGGGGGTTAGAAGTTTTCTTGGGCATGCAGGGTTCTACCGGCGGTTTATCAAGGATTTTTCGAAGGTAGTGAATCCTTTGTGCAAGCTGCTAGAAAAGGATGCAAAGTTCGTGTTTGATGAGGGATGTATGCAAGCCTTTGAACTTCTCAAGCATAAGTTGACCACCACCCCAATCATTACCGTACCCAATTGGAGCATGCCTTTCGAGCTCATGTGCGACGCGAGTGATGTTGCGGTTGGGGCAGTTTTGGGTCAAAGAGTGAACAAAATATTTCATCCGGTGTACTATGCGAGCAAGACAATGAACGAAGCTCAAAGGAATTACACGGTGACTGAGAAAGAATTGTTGGCTATTGTGTTCGTAATGGAAAAGTTTCGGCCATATCTTATGGGAGCCAAAGTCATAGTGCACACCGAGCATGCAGCTGTTAGGTATTTGATGACAAAGAAAGAATCCAAAGATAGACTGATGTGATGGGTCTTATTACTCCAAGAGTTTGATTTGGAAATTGTAGACCGGAAAGGTAGTGAAAACCAAGTGGTGGATCATCTGTCCCGCTTGGAGGAGAAAGGAAGGTCGTGTGATGGCCTAGAGATCAATGATGCATTCCCCGATGAGCAGCTACTTTCTGTGTCGATGAGTGATATGCCATGGTTTGCGGATTTTGCTAATTTCCTTGTGACTGGCATCATCCCGTATGAGCTCTCTTTTAACCAAAGGAAGAAGCTCAAATGGGATAGTCTGGACTTCTATTGGGACAAGCCATACTTGTTCAAGATTTGCACCGACGGAGTGATCCGGAGGTGTGTACCTGAGGAGGAGCACTTTAGCATCCTAGAGGCTTGTCATTCCTCCCCCTATGGTGCCCATCATAGAGGGGCGAGGACAGCTTCAAAAGTTCTGAGTTGTGCTTTTTATTGGCCAACATTGTTCAAAGATGCAAGTGATCTCGTAAAAAGGTGTAATCAATGTCAGAGAGCGGACGGTATTTCCAAGAAAGATGAGATGCCTCTAAACACCATTCTCGAAGTGGATATCTTTGATGTATGGGGTATCGATTTTATGGGCCCATTTGTAAGCTC
>NW_017674601.1:0-5115 GCF_001879085.1 Nicotiana attenuata
AAAGTAGGGCCCTTTTATATTTTCGACACTTAATGAAGAAGACGTCTCAACTTCATAATGGTGGTGTTAATCATACGATTAAAAGAGATTAGGAACACACATATTTCTTTTGAAATAACTTTGACAAGTTTTTATTTCTTTACATGTATTTTAATTACATCTATAACTTTCTCGTAACTGTTTTCCTTGTAACTGATTTTTACAAAAGAAGAACAATAGATACAGGGTTTTTCCTTATAACCCGTTTTAATACATAGTCTTTACCTTAACCGTTTTGAGGTATATTGGATCCTCTTTTAGCTCCAAAACACTAGGAAGGGGTTTGAGAAGTGACTCCATTGTTCTCATGGGAAAGAAAACTATGATGAATGCCATGACTTCATAACTTTCACTCCGTACTTGGCTCTTCTAGGCTTGATTTTTCCTCAATCTTCTTTTCCTTTTCTCTTTTACACGTGACTGTATATACTATGTAGTCCCCCAAGTGTTTGAGTGTTGAAGTATGAAGCCTCGAGCACTTGATAGTCTCTTTCTGTTGGTCCTTTTCCTGAAAAGGAAATACATACGGGACTCGGGGGTGCGATTATAGATGAAGAATGCTTAGCCCGTTTATATTTCTATCAGAATAATTGTAACCCTGGGCTAGGAATTTTAGTTTATTCCATTTTGCCTTACAGGTCGTGACTCATCATTTAGTACAGGTTAGCGTTTTGCCTATCATCTAAAATCGTTAGTAAAATTTTAACAATTCAAAAAATAAAATTTAACATGGTGATACCTGACCGTGGGTTTTTCCTTAGAAGTAGTATCTCTTCAAATGAACAGCATTCCAATGTGAAGGAAGCACCTTCCCGTCCATTGTTTCCAATTCATATGCTCCTTTTCCTGCAATATCACGAACTCTGTAGGGTCCTTCCCAGGTTGGACTTAGTTTACCCACGTTGGCTGCCTTTGTAGATTGAAAAACCTTTTTAAGCACGAAGTCCCCAATTTTGAAGTATCTCAAGCGTGCTTTCCTGTTGTAATATCGTTCGATCACTTATTTTTGTGCTGCCATTCTTATTAACGCAGCTTCTCTCCTACCTTGCAGTAGATCCAAATTGACCCGCATCTCTTCATCATTAGACTCTTGCGTTGCTTGCGAGAATCTTGTGCTTGGTTCTCCTATTTCAACTGGGATCAATGTCTCAGCTCCATAAACCAAAGAGAAGGGTGTTTCACCTGTGCTCGTTTTTGTTATTGTGCGATATACCCATAGAACTCCGGGTAACACTTCGGGCCAATTACCCTTAGACTCCTCTAATCATTTCTTTAATTGTTGATTATGACTTTGTTTGTTGATTCCGCTTGCCCATTACCCACTGGGTGATATGGTGTAGATGTAATCCTTTTAATTTACCAACTCTTAAAAAACTCTATGACTTGAGCTCCGATAAACTGAGGGCCATTGTCACATACGATTTCCTTTGGTACACCAAACCGGTAGATGATATTTCGCCAAATGAAATCCTTAACCTCCTTTTCTCGCACCTATTTAAATGCTCCTATCTCCACCCATTTAGTGAAATAATCAGTAAGTACGAGCAGAAACTTTACCTGTCCTTTCGCTTGAGGTAATGGTCCTACTATATCCATCCCCCATTTCATAAATGGCCACGGTGCAATGACTGGATGTAATAATTCTGCTGGTCTGTGCATATTGTTACCGTACCTCTGGCATTTATCACATTTAGCCACGAAGCTCTCCGCTTCTTCTTCCATTTTGGGCCAATAGTACCCTGCTCTAATCAAGGTTCTTACCAGTGATCTTCCTCCTGCGTGATTCCCGCAATGCCCCTCGTGTATTTCCCTCATTACGTACTCCGTTTGAGAAGGTCCAAGGCATCTTGCTAAGGGACCACCGAACATTTTACGATAAAGATTCCCTTGTTCTAAACAGTAACGAGCAGCCTTTTTTCGAAGTGCATGCGCTTGTCTCTTGTCATCAGGGACGGTACCATACTGTAAAAAAGCAACAATTTTGTTCCTCCAATCCCAAGTTAAATTATTAAAATTTACCTCATTCTTATCAGGTTCGAGAACTGAATGAAATAAATGTATAACCGAGGCGTTTGCATCATTTGCCATATCAGCTGCGGATGCGAGATTGGCTAAGGCATCTGCTTCAGCATTTTCATCCCTTGGTATTTGTATGACCTTCCAAGTTTGGAATTGCTTTATCAGTTCTCGTACCTTTTCCAAGTACTGTTGCATACTTGTTTCCCTAGCCGTGTAAGTCCCCAGCATTTGATTAACCACGAGTTGCGAATCAGTTTTGATTACTACTTGATTTATACCAAGTTCTCGTGCCAATTCTAGACCTGCAATCACAGCTTCATACTCCGCTTCATTGTTAGTTATGGAGTGACATTTAATAGCTTGCCTAATAGTTTCACCCGTAGGTGGTACTAAGACAATTCCTAATCCTGCACCTTTTACGTTAGATGAGCCATCAGTGAATAAGGTCCATGTTCCTGGATTAGCCCCATTAAGTATCTGTACTTCTTTTTCTGCTTCTAATTGCATCCCTTGGCTAAAGTCAGCCACGAAATCGGCTAATACTTGGGATTTTATTGCTGTTCTAGGTAGGTACGTGATTTCATATTCACTTAGCTTTATGGCCCATTTACCTAACCTCCCTGATAATTCATGTTTATGCAATATATTGCGTAAGGGGTATGCAGTCACTACAATAATGGGATAACATTGAAAATATGGTCTTAACTTTCTAGATGCCATGATTAAAGCAAGTGCTAATTTTTCCAATTGTGGATATCCGCATCTAACAAAGATTTAATAACATAATAGATAGGGGATTGTTTACCTTGTTCTTCTCGAACCAAAACAGCGCTTACCGCAACTTCTGAAACAGCAAGGTAGATGAAAAGTCTCTCCCCAGCCTTTGGTTTTGCTAGCAAAGGTGGATTTGATAAGTATGTTTTCAAATTCCTAAGTGCTTGTTGACACTCCTCATTCCACTCAAAATGATCCTGTTTTTTAAGGGCTGAGAAGAATTTAAAATATTTTTCCGATGATTTAGAAATGAATCTTGCCAAAGCTGCGATTCTCCTTGTCAGTCTTTGAACTTCTTTCTTGTTTGAAAGTACATCAGGGATTTATTCAATGGCCTTAATCTGTGCAGGATTCACTTCAATACCACGGTTAGAAACAAGAAAACCTAAAAACTTACCTGATGCCACATCAAATGCACATTTTTCTGGGTTCAACTTCATATTATATTTTCGTAAAATTTTAAACGTTTCAGACAGATGCGATATATGATTTCTGAATGCTGAGTCTTAACTAGCATATCATCTATATATACCTCCATGATCTTACCTAAATGCTCTTGAAACATTTGGGTAACTAACCTCTGATACGTCGCACCTGCATTCTTAAGACCAAAGGGCATTACCTTATAACAGTAAGTCCCCCTGTCTGTTATGAAAGAAATTTTTTCCTCATCCCCTGGATCCATTTTGATTTGATTATAGCCTGAATATGCATCTAAAAAACTTAATAGCTCATGCCCTGCAGTAGCATCAATTAGTTAATCTATGTGCGGTAAAGGAAAAGAATCTTTTGGACAGGCTTTATTAAGGTCTGTGTAATCTACACAGACTCGCCACTTACCGTTCTTCTTAGGAACCGAAACAGTGTTAGCTAACCAGTTAGGATATTTTACCTCACGAATTGAACCAATTTTTAGCAATTTCTGAACTTCTTCTTGAATCACCTGATTTTTGAAAGTTCCTTGCTTTCTTTTCTTTTGCTTGACTGGAGGATATGGTGAATCTTCATTCAATTTATGAGTCATGACCTCCGGTGGTATCCCTGTCATGTCAGAATGGGACCAAGCAAAACAATCTGCATTAGCTTTTAAAAATTCAATCAACTTACGCTTTACCTCCGGGCTAAGATTAGCTCCTATATACACTTTTCTCTCGGGCCAATATATAAATAAAACCACGGCCTCTAACTCTTCTATCGTTGTTTTGATGTTCTCATTCTCCTCTGGTTCTTGAATGGTATCAGGTCTTGAATCCACATCTGTTTGCCCTTGTTCAGTTGAGGTTGACACCATGTTACCCCCACCTGAATTCTGTAATTGCTATTTGTCTCCACCCTTAACAGCTGAATCTGCAATGGAATTGATGCTTCTAGATGTTTGTTGATCGCCTCTGATTTGACATATTCCCCATGGTGATGGAAATTTAATAACTTGATGTAAGGTTGATGGAACAACATCCATGTCATGAATCCATGGCCTCCCAAGAATCATGTTGTAAGCCATTTCCATATCTACGACCTGAAATTTGGTATCTTTGACAACGCCTTCTGCAAATGTAGTAAGTATTGCTTCTCCTTTCGTACTAACACCAGAGTTGTAAAATCCCGACAAGTATGCGCTTTTGGAACTAATTTATCCTCAGCTTGCTGTAAGGCCCCTGAAAAAAATTGCACTAAGTAACCTAGGATTTGGTGGTGCCCCGTAGGCTTATTATAATATTTTATGTGCTATTAACATGGTGTACATATTTTGAATATGGTAAATATGTGTATAAGTCTTACGGTAAGTAATTTGAGGTCCAAGAAAACGCCTAAGTCTAAGAAAAATTGGAAAAGTTCATAATAGGCTAAAATTCAAAATGAGCTTGCACTAGTCCCTACTTTGAGCGAGCATATCTAAATATGTATCAGGTTTTATGTGACAAATTACCTATCAAATGAAAGGTCTTTGAGTCTAGTTTACAACGCTTCAAACCGTTCATCATTTGGACATTCCTACGCAAAGTTATGTTCAAATTACCAAAGGCTGGAAAATGCAATCCCATGTCAAATCTGCGACCGCAAAACCAGTCGCATTTCTGACTTTACGGTCGCATTTCTGTCGCAGACTGGGCCAGTGTAGCTCAGTTTTGGGCGCCGATTTTGTGGTGTATTATGCGTCCAGCATTCTCGTTTTGCGGTCTATTATGCTATAGCAGACCCGACATCGGAGGGTTAATTTTCTAATTTTTATAACCCGACCCCATTTCAATATATAGGCTTTGGGGTTCATTTTGGGGTCATTTC
>NW_017674601.1:7118-10757 GCF_001879085.1 Nicotiana attenuata
CGTTGTAAGGTGTCACTAAAGAATTTAGTGACACCTTACAACGACCCAGAACAGTAGTCAAAATAAACCCATAAGGGGTGGCATGTGCCTTGGAGCCATTGATAACCCTGTCCAGTAGCTTGATAATAAATGCAGGCCAATTGATCTGCCTTCCACTTTCAAGACACTCCATCAAAACCAAGTCCATATAGTTAGCAATGTGTCGTCTTTCCTGCCTAGGCAGTAAGCACTTATTGACAAATTCAAACAGGACTTTGTGGCAGGGCTTCATTTCACTTTTATGCACAACCTTGGCCTCATTCAGTTCTGTGACATCACATAATTTCCCGGTGATTGCGAGGCAGCAGGAAAGGAGTCTAGACTTGGCCATCTTTGCCTTGTGTAGTCATCATACCCTTCAGAAGGAATGTCAAGGATCTCACCCAGCTCCTTTGCATCAAAGATCACTTGAACCCCTTTCACCTGGCCGGTAACTCTGTCATCCTTGACCATTGCATTTGCCATGAATTCAATGATCTCATTCCTAGCTATCCTACCATCCAATTGAAGGACCATGTCCTTCCAGCCCTGAGCAGCTAGAGCATCAATCAATCGAACCATCCCTGGTTCCACCAAATCCTTCAAAAGTCTACCCTTCAAGATTTTTCTTTTGCCAAACTTGGCCAGTTTATCTTGTTCATGGTCAGATTCACCCTCTTCTTCATCACTCCAATCTTCATCTTCAGTAATTCTAACTTGCTTGGTTTTCACAACAGACCTTGTCCTCTTGGCCAATGAAGGTTCAGCAGTCTTAGACACAAATGAAGACTTCTTGGAAGAAGTCTTGGTCTTTTTGGGATTGGGGGTCTGAACCTCCACAATTGTGTGTTCTTCCTGATGGACCTGTTCCATCTCATCCACATCAACAGCCTCAGCAGGCTCTGCAACCTTAGCTTTCCCATTATCCATCCTCTTCTTCTTGCTTTCTGCCATAGCCTTTTGTAACTTGCTCTCACTCTACTTTACCATACTTCTTGTGGCCCTTCCTTTTGGTAGAGAAATCTCAACAGTTGTTGGAGAAGAAGCCTTTCTTTTCTTGGTAGTTTTTGCAGTGCTTCGGGCTTTTGGTGTAGGGTTCTCCTTTTCTTTGGATTATAGCTTGCACCCACTTTCTTCAGAAGG
The DNA here is from genome assembly GCF_001879085.1 of Nicotiana attenuata. Lineage (NCBI taxonomy): Eukaryota > Viridiplantae > Streptophyta > Magnoliopsida > Solanales > Solanaceae > Nicotiana > Nicotiana attenuata. Next base: position 8,280 of record NW_017674601.1, read on the forward strand.
TCTGCTGAGGTCTCCTTAATAGATGAACCGGGTTCATCTGCATGTGAACTTAGATTAACCAGCCCTTCAGCAGCCTCCCCGATCCACTTCCCCCTGTTTTCTTGCTACTTTCAACCACATTTTCATCCTCAGCCCCACAAATAGCTGGTCTACCTATTTTAGAAATGGGTGAAGAATCAGCCACTTCTTTCCCTCTTCCCCTCACATCACTACTCACACCCTCACTCTCCTTTTCTTTTTCACATTTATTTTTACCTCCTCTCCTTCTTGACTCAGGTGTTTCCACATTCATAACAGACCCTAATAGAACAAACCTATTATCAAAATTCTCAACCAGAACTGAGCGTACCTCAGAAGGGGGATTTTGAACCTTCTCAGAATCAGAAGACCCAGTTCCTTCCCCCTCACTCGTAGATTTAAAGGAATCATCTGAGTTTTCAGAGTCTTGCGCTTGGCTACCCTTCAATTGTGCATTTAGTTTCTTTGAGAGCGCACTTGTAGCCACAATTTTGCGAATAAGCATCTTTACTCTCCTTCTCCTAGGTTGGGGGTAGTGCTGGGTTGAGGAGGTGTGGAGGAATCAGAGGGGTAAGGTTGTGGAGGAGTACCTAAGTTATCTTGAGGGTTAGACATCTTGCTAATTCTGGAAAAGGATTTTTGAGTTGGGGTTTTGGAAGAGAGAAGAATAGAGAGCAGAAGAAATTCGACGGTTTTAGAATTATGAGAGTGGCAGTGATGGTGATGATGGTTTTTAAAGAGAGAAGATTAATTAATTACTAAAGGTAGCTTTTTGCAGTCGATTAGAAGTCCAATCAACCTGAAATTTCAGGTTGAATGTGCGGTTAAGCTTCCCTAGATTTTAGGCATTTTGTGCGGTGAGAATTCTAGTAGAGACGGAACTGGTTCAAATTTAAAAAGGATAGGTTTTTATGAGGTTTTTGATCATAGGTAGGGCTCTGCTCATGAATAACATATTAATATTTTTAATTGTGCAGAGTGTAGAAAACATACCTTGTTATTCAGATGAACCAGTACTGATGAACCAGGTTCTTCACTAAGAATCCTCTTGATCATGCCTCAATTGGCCAAAATAGAGAAATTTGTTAGAGATCAGTGAGTCATATCAACACATGGCACAGGAGTATACTATTTACAGTATGAAGCTGAGCAAAAATCAATCTAGATATTTACACAAGTTCCAGATTTCCTAACCAATTTTTTTTTCATTATAAATTTTTTTTCATTGTGCATTCTGAATTGGTCCCATTAGGTGATCTTAATCATCCCTAATTCTAACCTGTTCCTTTCAAAGTGCTCTCTACTCAGTGCTTTAGTGAAGATGTCAGCAATCTGTTTATCAGTAGCACAAAATTCTATAGTAATCAGTCCTTTCTCATAGTTGTCCCTAAAAAAATGGTGTCTAACATCTATGTGCTTAGTTCTCTTATGATGAAGTGGGTTCTTAGTCATACTAATAGCACTAGTCTTATCACAAAAAATAGGGATGCAACCAACTTCAATACCAAAATCCATCAACTGCTATTTGATCCACAGCAATTGAGCACAACAAGAGGCAACAACAATATACTCAGCTTCAGTAATAGATAAGGCCACTGAGTTTTGCTTTTTTGGTGGCCCATGATACCAGACATGAACCAAGAAAGTGAGCCATACCTGAGGTGCCCTTCCTGTCCACAAGGAAACCTGCATAGTCAGCATCAGCATATCCTACTAAATTAAAGTTGCTACCTTTTGGATACCAAAGGTAAAGGTCAGTGGTGCCTTTCAAGTATCTCAATATCCCCTTGACAGCAGTCAAGTGGGATTCCTTAGGATTTGCTTGAAATCGAGCACAAAGCCCTACACTGAAGACAATGTCAGGTCTGCTAGCAGTAAGATACAAAAGCGAACCAATCATACCCCTATGCAACTTCTGATCAACAGATGAACCAGGTTCATCTATGTCTAATTTAGTAGCTGTTGCAATAGGAGTGTCTATGTCCTTTGATTCGTCCATTTTAAACTTCTTAATCAACTCTTTTGCATATTTCTGTTGATGGATCATGGTTCCATTTGAGTTTTGTTTGATCTGTAAGCCTAAGAAGAAGTTAAGCTCACCCATCATACTCATTTCAAATTCACTCCCCATTAATATAGCAAATTCTTACTAAGTTTTTCAGTGGTTGCCCCAAAAATTATGTCATCAACATATATTTGTACCACTAGTAGATCCTTACCTTTTTCCTTCAAGAATAGACTACTATCAATCTTACCTCTCTTTGTAGCCATGTTCAAGCAGGAATTTGGATAGTCATTCATACCATGCTATAGGGGCCTGCTTGAGTCCATAGAGTGCCTTGTCTAGTTTATATACATGATCTGGACACTCCTTGCTTTCAAACCCTGGAAGTTGTTTGACAATACTTCTTCCTTTAAGGTAGCCATTGAGGAAAGCGACTCTTCACATCCATCTGGTGA
>NW_017674601.1:12880-16274 GCF_001879085.1 Nicotiana attenuata
TACTTGCTTTTGGGATCCCACTTAGGTGCAGGGGTCCCATAGCCAAGTCCTCTCTTATTGCTACTGTGATGTTCTTGTAGCCAAGATAGTGCATCAGAGGACTTATTCCATTTGCAAGTTCTGTCTAGTTCATGCTTCACCTTGCCCAGATCTTCTTTTAGAACTCTTATCTGCTCATCTCTTTTATACAACTCATCCTTCATTTTTCCTAAATTTTCTTCTAAGGTGAGATGTGTGTGATCAACTTTCTTTTTACCTGTTCCTAATTTCAGTTTTAAATTTTCAGATCTAAGCTCTAGCACAGTGGTGTCAAGTTCAAGAACCTGGTTCTTCAACTCAGTATTTTTACTATCACTTTCACTAGCCCTGAGTTCCAAATTTTTGCACTTAGCTTTCAGGATTACACATTCCCTAGACAGCTGTTCCTTCTCATTGTTTATGACCTCGACTCATCAATGAAATCTAGCAGTAACTCAGATAGCTTTTCTTTAGACAAAAATATAATCCTGTCTTTGAGATGAATCACACTTACCTCTTGTTCATCGTCTGATTCTCCAATGGCCATAAGTGCTTGTTCATCTCCAGCTTCATCTTCTGAATCCTCATCTGAGCTTTCTCCCCAAGCAGCAACCATAGCCTTTGTTGATCCTTTGTTCTTCTTTGGATGAACCTGTTCCTTCTTCCTGTTTCTTCCTTCAGCCCTTTCTTTCTTCCATTCAATTTCCCACTGAGGACAGTTCTTGATCATGTGGTCAGTCTTACCATATTTGTAGCAACCCTCGTTGGTTTGTTTTTCAGGGGCCCTTGGTTTGTTGAAGGTTGCACCTCTCGAAGAACCCTTTCCTCTCATTAGATACTTCTTGAAATCCCTCGTGATCATAGCCATTTCATCATCCTCAAGATCTGCACCTTCAGCTATTCTGAGGGCCAAGCTCCTTTCCTTCTTGGGTGCATCCATATTCATGGTTTGCCTTCTAAGTTCATAGGCAGTGAGATTTCCAATTAGCTCATCGAACTTGAGAGTGGAAATATTTTTTGATTCCTGAATAGCAGTGATTTTGCTTTCCCAAGTCACTGGCAAAACCCTTGTCAAGATTTTCTCAACCTTGTCTTCTTCAAGGATAATCCTTCCAAGAGACTTAAGTTCATTTGTTAGTGTTGTGAACCTTGTATACATCTCTTGGATGGTTTCTCCTTCCTTCATGGTGAAATTCTCATACTGAGAATACAACAGTGTTCCTCTTGATCTCTTTACTTGAGGAGTTCCTTCATGAGCCACTTGTAAAGTGTCCCAAATTTCCTTAGTAGTAGCTGTCACACCTCCTTCTTTACACACCTACCCCGAAGGATAATGTATAAGGGAGTTTTTCCATTTAAAGTGACATTATTCGAAATGGGATTATTTATTGATTTTTAGAGTCGCGACTTGGGATAGGATTGGCTTTTGGTGTCCCAAGTCACCGATTTAATTTAAATCCCAAATTGAGGAAAATTTCGACTTCCCAATTGGAGTCTGCGAACCAGAAATTCTGAATAAGGAATTCTGTTGACCCGAGGGAAGGTGTTAGGCACCCCCGGATCCCGTGGTTCTAGCACGGTCGCTTAAATTATTATAAATGGCTAAAAATCTGGTTTTATGCATGTTCAAACCTATAGTGCAATTTTATAAATTTGTTTAACCGCTTTTAATTGGTTTTTATGAAAGTGAACGCCGTTTAAGAGCGTGTTTTTGGATCACGTCATATGAAATGCACCCGGATTCTCAACACCTCTTATTCAACGTTTTGGGATTTGGATTTGAGTTGCATGAAAGGCACACCCGAGTTTAGGAGAGTAATATTATTAACAGCGCTCCTAAAGTGGCTAGCGTCTTATTAACTTTGCGGAAGCCATGAAAATTCGCTAAATGGAATCTCCCGAATCTCTAAAATGTTTTAATATAGTATTTAATGAGGGCCCCGCAATTTTATGTTTTATGTCGGCGAGGCTCGTCTCATGTTTTATTAAAGGTCCATCTTAGAGAAAACTAAGACTTTCTATTTATTTTTGTACTCTAAAAGGGTCCTAATTAATTAATGTTACAAAATTCGGGCTTCGAGTTCAAATCCGGATTCAACAAAAGGACAAAGCCTTTTAATTTGAACCCACCACCTAACTCGAAAGCCCAAATTTATATTATATTAAACTACGGAGTAGGGCCTCTAACCCAATTCCATAATGATGAATTTCAGCATACTTTGGACGAGAGTCCATCAAACAGTGGGCTTATTCAGCAAGCAGGCCCAAATTGACATCTAACAAAACCTAGAATTCGAAATCAAACCCCATGGGATTAATTGAATAAGGTTAACTGCAAGGCTAGAAGTACTGGGCCCAGCGTTACACAGCTGGATCATATTAGGCCCAGTTTATGGCCTGGACAGTCCAGCTATTATGGTTAGCCAACTTAGAGCTGACTTAATTTCAAATTCTATTAATAACCAATGTTGAGATTTAACTCAAACTCATAAGAAACGTGCACTAAACATTCAACACCAACAATCAAACTCAAGATCTTATTATACTGAAAGGCGAATTTTCTTTTTGCAGGGAACTTCACACTTAATCCTGGCATTCGAGTTAATAATCTGATCTATTTTATAGGAAATACATGCTTAATTTTACAGCTACTCTCAGTCAATACTTGGATCCAGCTTAGATTTCAAATTAATATAGGAACCTAAATATGGAATCGACTAAGCTATAGTTGACAAACAAAATAATAGTCCATAGAGTTCAATTACAAACCAATATAAAGTCTTATTAATACAATTAAGTACAGTCAAAGGTATTGCTATGCTAAAATCAGGAAGTCAAATAAACACAATCAAACATTCGTGTAACAGCTCGTTTATCATTGAACTCCAAAGGCATTCATACAGGCTGATCTAATTCCTCATGTAACACTTGAAGTTAAAGAGGTACCTGGAAAAAGGAACAAAGGCAGGTATTGAGAACCAGTGAAGTAAGGCAACAACAACAGGAGTTCACACAGCAACAATCACACAGCTTCGAACCAGAAATGAATCAGCAGTCCCAAAAGTTCAAAATCAAACGGAATCTAGCAGATCCATTTTAACACAGCAGCAAACCAAATAGAAATGAACACCAGTGCATAGACAACCAACGAAACACCCAAACTAAGTCAAATCTGAACTTAAAACCCTTATGAAACTTCACTGGTGCATAGCCTAGCCAAATTCTCACTTAATTTGATTCAATTGTACTTGAAATGAGTCTCTACACTTCAACAAGCAGCAATAGTAACTACAGAATATGAATTGATGAATAAAAACTGAAATCAGTCTCTAATTTCAATGGAACAGTAGCATTTTTGGTTTTTTACTGTTTTTCT